>NC_060968.1:4133520-4206020 GCF_910589235.1 Vespa crabro | reverse complement strand
TGATTGATTAAAAGAATAAAAATTCATGATTTATTTATTGCATGAAATACTTTTTATAGAAATTTTAACATACCTAAGAGAAAGATATAGTTAGGTATAAACAAATATATATACACACATATGTATATATATATATATTTTGTTTAAATAATTGTATTTTCATTAGAGAGACAGATATTTTATTATTTATTGAAGAAATAACAACTCGTAACGATCTGAAATATAAATCCAAATCTTCTCGTAGGTACATATTTAAATAAAAGATATAATGCACGATTAAATCTTTAAAGGTAAGTCGTGCTAAATCTTACCCTATGTATATACATACATATATACATAAATACATACATAGTATGATGCGTAAAATTTTTTACGTTCTTCTCAAAGCTCTCATTTGTTTACGACGTGCCTGTACTACACCATAAACAACAGCAGCCAAACTTCGACATGTACTTCTGTGTCTGGTTGTAGTTTCTTGATTCAACGTTCCCTTTCCAAGGACAAAGTATGTTTCCATAGTACCTTTACCTTTTACTTCAATAAATCCACGTTTTTGGGTTTGATATCCTCTTGATTCCAAAAACTTGAAAATAAGATTTATAAATGATTTTGCTTTTAATGAAAAAAGTTTTTTGAATTTTTAATTTCAAACAGAGAAGTGATGATGTTTTTTTTTTATTTATCTTTAATAAATAAAAACGGATTATCACGTTTTAATTATTTTAAAACGAATTGATTGCAAAAAAAAAAATTTTTTTTTTGATTACATACCAAAAATTCAATTGAACAAAATTAATATCGTCGTCAATTTAATTACCCTTGCAATTTCTTGAGGAACTTGTATCTTTCCCATAACACCAGTCGAGTCCATACGAGAGGCTTCGTTCACCGTATTACCCCAAATATCAAATACTGGTTTTCTTGCCCCGATAACACCACCTACCAATGGTCCACAACTGATACCAACTCTGAGATCAAAGTTATTGAAGGAGTGAACGTTTACATCCTCCAAACGAAGTCTCATTGCAACTGCATAATCTACCAATCTGCATAAATGTTCCATGTCGTCCTTGTTTTTCTCCTAAACAAATTTTATATTATACGTTAATTATCATTGAATTGACAAATATTTAACAAATCAAAAAGAAACAAAAAAAGAAAAAGAAGAAGAAAAAGAAAATAAGAAAAAAAGAAATCTATTACATTTTGCGTTGGATTCAAACCAGATGCTGCCATGTAAGTTGCACCAACGGTCTTGATTTTTTCGATACAATGAAAACGATTCTCATCGAGAAGTTCATCAAAATCAGCTAAAGAAATATTTTCAAATATATTATCATTGAATTATTTTTTTATGATCTATATAATATTCTAAAACTCACCAATAATTTCATTCAACAAGCGTATACATTCCATTCCCTTGTTAACATCTTCCGAATAAAATTCTGTAAAGTTAGGTACACTGGCGAACATAACTCCAACTTTGTCACGTGATTGTGAATACAGTTCCTAAATAAATGAAGGATATTTTATATGGAATATAGATAATATTTGTCTCAAACAATATATATATTTTTACCTCTGGAGCACGATCTTGTGTTAGAAAATGATGAGCTACATGATCAGGTAAAATATTCTTAAGTAATTGCATGTTATTATGACGGGACTCTATCATATCACCGAGTTCTCTTTCGGCCTGTTGCTTCCACAGGAAATCTAATCTGGATGTTACTTCTACTAATCGGCCATGATAAGTCACCATAACAAGAAATACTACTAGAAAGACTAACATTTGTGCTGATAATGGTATCGATGTACTGATCAGTAATATGTAACAGAAAAAGAAAAAGAACAATGTAATAATTAACAACAATTTCACGGATATCTCGGATTAATAAGGAAAATTACTAATTTTGTTCTGGTATTTTTTTTTTCTTTTTTCTTTTTCATATTTCTAAATTCAACAAATTCAGATTAGGCTATTCACCAAATCATACTTCGTCTATTATTTGTTCGATTAAATGATGATATTGTTATAAGACTCACGTTTTGTCTTGATCAGGTCCATCAGAAAATAAATCCTTATATACAACGAGTATCAATACAGCATAAACCAAGACAATGGCCGTAGCCAAAGCCGTTTTAACTAAATAATATAATTTCAAAGCTGAAGCCAAAGCAATGAGACATAGGATCCAAGTGAATACGATATATTCAGGACGAATGCAGCTTGACGACATGTCGATGTCATCCTCATCATCGAAATTTTTATATGGAAGTTTTTGGCTAAGTTCAAGATCATCGGGAATTGACAGGATCTTCCTTACTGTCATATCATCGGCATGCTTACGAGCAAATCTTCTGTAATGCCTTCGAAGACCAGGAACATAATGTTGCTCGTATTTATAAAACCTAAAGAATTCTTTTCTACTACGGCTTTGGGTTGAACTTGTTCTACCATTAAAGACACTTGTCAGTTTCACTTTGATATTGCTTGTGTCATGTGTTACCGTTCGATTTTCAGCAACTTCGGCAGCTTCGTCTTGAAGCGCTGCTTCTAAAAATGTTAAGATAAATCTGTCAAGGCCAACCGTTGTTGACATCATTGATCCTGGTTGTTCGGTCGTAGCAGTTGTCAATTGTTGCTGTTCGAGTACCAATACTTCTGGATGTTGTCTAGTTTGTATAGGACATGCCGTCACTCCTACTATCGAAGTCAATGCCATCAGACTGATCACGCTGCATATGAAAATTGTACGATGCCGTTTATTATGAACAAGCATAGAAGAAGCGTGTTGAAGGTATAACGGCATCCCTTTGAACTCTTCAGCCATAACTAGTACCGATGATGCCACCAAAATGGCCGTTGTAGTTAGCAGACAGACCAGCAAGATTATACAACTAACATGGACATTCAATTTAATTTTTATTTATGTAAATTAATTAATTATATTGATTGGTTTGAACTTACGTTGGTAAAATGATGGCCTGACAGATAGCGATAAAGAGCCATATTACGAAGCAGCATATCATGTTAGATTTGAACATGTCCTCGCGTAATTGACCAAACTGTTCAAATTCCAGTCGCGGCACCCCCCCCACCCCAAAAAAAAAAAGGAAGAAGAAGAAACAAAATACAAAAATTTTTTATATCATATTTAGAGAAATATATTTAGAAAAAAATAATTGTCAATAAAATTAACCTTTGTTTCAAGACTCTCGTCGTTGTAACGCAAGGTCCAAGCATTTATATTGGCAGACCTCATACGTTTGTTACTTGCAGTTTCTTTTTCAGTAGCAGCCTTGGTACTCTTAACAACACCATTCTCATCTTCCAAATACTCTGATTCTAAATTACTGATAGACGTAGCATTGTTCAACTAAAATAATATAATAAAATTTTAATTGTACGATAAATTGATTATATTAATAAAAATAAAAATACAAACATTTTCAAATGGTATTTCAGGTGTCCAATCAACTACAGTGTCCTCGTCCTGTGAAGTATTTGGATTACTACTGTTACTCGACAATGGATTGCCAAGTTTGAAACTTCTCTTCCCTTTATTATGTCCATCCTCTTCATTCCAAACTTTAGGACGCGAGGAATACCTTCTCCTCGATTTCTGAGGTTCCACTTGTTTTATTAAATACGTTTCAACGTTCCTATCCTTCAAATAATTGTCCCTCTCTACGCCATTACCTGGCTCAACTTCATAAACATCGTCTAAACACTTCAACGTGTCTACTGATATATGTACTCTCCTGATTAAAAAAAAAAAAAAAAAAAAAGAAAGAGGAACAAAAGAAAAAGAAATAAGAGGATATCATGAAACAAGGAAAAAAAAAGAAAATTATTTTTTAATTTGTCATATTTACCCTGGTATACCGCCACTTTCAAGATGATTAGCTAAAGTGACATCATAAGACCAGACATCAAACTGCCACTTTCTAAGTCCTAAAACTCCGCATAATACCGAACCACTATGAATACCTATTCTCATGTTTAGATCCACCTATTAAAAATAGAATATGTCATTGTCACTAGATGACAATGAATAAACAAATATTGATTTATAAATAACAATAGCAAATACCTTAGTCGTATATCGTATATCACGAATAGCTTTGATCATATGCAATCCCATTTCCACACAACAATGAGCATGATCGCTTCTGGCTGTTGGTAATCCGGATACGCAATAATAACAATCTCCAAGTAGTTTTATGCGAAGACAATGATTCTCCGAGGAGAGTTTATCAAAACGAGCGAAGAGATCATTCAATACTTTGACCAATTCTTGAGCACTACATTGACTAGCCAATGCTGCATATAGAAAAAGAGAAAAAGAAAGGAAAAAGAAAAAAAGAATTAATTAAAAATCATCTTCCAATGTAATTTAATGATCATTATGAACGACGTACCGGTAAATCCTTTGATATCAGCAAAGAGAATGCTAACATTTTCATAACGATGAATATAAATTCTATGAAATTGATTTGGCGTGAAGGATATTGTACCTCCCCTAGCTGTTTCACGAGCAATATCACTTATCATTTCTTTCGCCACAAAATCTGGCAAAACTGAAAATCAATGAAAATAATAATAATATAAAAATAATAATAATAATAATAATAATAATAATAATAATAATAATAATAATAATAATAATAGTAATAGTAATAATAATAATAATAATAATGTTATTCGACCTCTTTCATATCTATTAAAATTGATATCTTATAATTGAATCGATGCATATAACACATAGGCGTGTATATGCGCCTGTGGTTATTGAATAAAAATGAAAATGAAACAATTATTAATTCATACAATTCGGATGAATATAGAAAAAGTAATTAAATATATTGGTCGTCGAGAAAATAATTTTGAAAAATTTGCAAAAACTTTAAGAATGACGTAAGACGAGAACACAAGATAGATCTTTTTGATAATATCTCGTGACGACTCGGGATCACTTTTATAATCGTAGGACATAATTGCACTATTTTCTTTTTTCCTTCTTTCCTTCTTTTTTTTCTTTTTTTTTTTTTTTTTTTGTAACAATGAAGTAAAAGGATGAACATGAAGTAATCGACGACGTATTGACGTATATTAACAAGACGATGCTTGTGAACGTCAGGATAATCTATCGAGCAATCGACCGAAAGTGTCTAGTGACCCTTTTAAACGCTCGACTGAACATTAAGTTACACGCACTACCGAGCTCCGCGGTCGCCTCATCATTTCTATATATTGTATTACATGTATACATGTATATTATTACATATATATTATATATATATATATATACATATATATGTGTGTGCATATATGCATATCATATATATATATACATATATATATACGATATACATGTGTATATCGCTATGTATTATTTATATCCCTTTATGTGTACGTAACATTAAAAAGAAATAATATATAACACATCGTTGAAACCGGTCACGAGAATAACACATGCATGAAACTTATGCAATTATTAAAGTGTATAAAATTATCTTCCATCCCCATTATTATAACATTATTTATTTTCTAGACTTATGTTATATATTTACTTAAATTTTGATAATATTCAATTTTTCAGAATTTCTTTTTTTCTTTTCTTTTTTCTTTCTTTTCTTTTTTATTTTTTTTTTTTCTTTTTTTTTTTTTTTTCTTTCTTTAATATCTCGACAATTTTTGCATTCTCAATTATGAACGTAAAACGCGATAAAACTTACTATTACTTTTTACCGTGTAATAATCAGTATCGATAATATTTTAAGATACATGCATACATAGATATCTCAATAACGTTTATCTATGATAAATTACGAGAAGAGAAAAATTCATTATCAATATTAAATATTATTAATTATATCCCCAACCCCCCGAAATCCTCTCTCACCGGAAAGTAATAATTTTTCTTGTCTGTTATTTTCATTTTGAGTTCGCTGTCTGGTTTCCATCGAACGATGAGTTTCTAAGAACGCTTGCCTTTGACCTCTGTCAGTCAAATACTTCGTATACATTCCTGCGAGATTGACAGCAAGATATAGGAGGACATTGGTCGTTAACATACGTACAATACACGTTACATCCTGTAACTATATATATGTATATATATATTAATTGAGTAACTAATATAAAAATTGAGTAACTATATATATTAATTGAATAATATTAAGATAGATTTTCTTTAATGTATAATCGTAGAAAATATATTAATTATTATAATATTCCCTTACGTATGTGGTATCGTGTAATAAACTGATACCAGCCATTGCCATGTGCGTAAAGGCTGTACCATAACCAGCAAGGACGCACCATCTCAAAGGAAGAGGTAACATAGCGTATGGTGCATATACTACGAATAAGATGTACCACATCAAACGTTGTTGAGACGAGAAGTTTAGTCCAGCTCCAATGAAACCTGTAGAAAGAGAGAGAAAGAGAGAGAGAAAGAAAGAAAAAGAGAAAAAATTAGATCTCGAAGTGCTCCAATTAAACATTTTCTTTTTTATTTTATTTTAAAGAAATAGATAAAAACGTAAAAGTGTCAATCAATGATGATGATGAATGATGATGAATGATGATGATATATGAGAAAGAGAGTGTAAGAGAGAGAGAGAGAGAGAGAGAGAGAGAGACGCGAAAATACAGAGTTTGGTCGCTTTAATACCTTATTTCCACGGTCGAACGAACATTCATTCGATTCGCTAAACTGACTCGATACATCGAGTCATTGGAGCAAAACTTGCCACGGCGAACAAAAATATTGAATCAATCGATATCGGGGATGATGATATTATAGAGCTACTCTTTACAGATCCGCTCTCTGATGTATACGTTAGAACTGAAAATATATATATAAAGAGAGAGAAAAAGAGAGAGAGAGAGAGAGAGAGAGAGAGAGATGTCCAATAAATAAGTAAATAAATAAATAAATAAAAACAGGGTATGAATATATTCAGATAAAAATTACAAGAATAGTACGAAAAGGAATAAAACAATTGAAACAAATGAAATAGAATAAAATAAAATAAACAAACAAATTTAATAGTAATAAATTAACCTTGTGAATTGATCAATAACCAGGTAAATATCGAGGCCCAGTATAAATAATTGTTTGAAAAACATCTCCACCATCCTAGAACGCAGACCATAAGATTAGCTGCTATGCAACATGATGCCCATGATAATGATTCGATGAGACCACCGCTGTTCTTCTCTCTTCTCCATAACCAGATAGAAACTAAAGCGATCTGTATATAAAAAAATCATCCTATGGTATGCGTTTTAATTAGAAAATTTCATTGATCTTTACAATACGTAGATAATCCGAAAATTATATATCGGAATAATTGTCGAAATGTTATGAATTTATTTATGAATTTATTTATATATTAATACTTTGTAACTTATACGACAACGTATGAATTATCGAACTGAATAATTTGCATATTATTAACGTTTCAATTATTTCATATGTCCGAATGTTGATAACATTATGAATTTAATTAATTTTGAAAAAAAAAAAAAGAAATAGATTCTTTGAAGATTCTTTTTTTTTTTTTTTTTTTTTTTTTAATGATCTGACGTGCGCGTACTAATTATAAATTTCATTTACAAATTATAAATTTCGTCAGGCGTACGTATATATAATTTTCGGTCGATCTTTCATTTATAAAATCGAAGTTATGTATTTATATTGATTTTTCACCTTTAATCCAAGATCGACGATATTTAGCATTATCAATGCTTTTTGTCGTTGTCGATTCGAATAATGAAGATACGAGGTTTCCAATTGCTTGCTGTGAAAATTGTTGGTCAATGAGGGACAGAATATTCCCTTGTAAAGAACCCCTTTCTTGAAGACATCTAAAAATATCAATCTTTTTATGTCTCCTTATATGGAACGTTGTAATATATTGGAGTGTAATCTAACGTTTTATACAAAAGTCGTCGCTCTTATTGCCGTTTAGATAATATTATTACATGAGAAGAATATTTAATGAAATATTTTATGAAATATATGTACATAAATGATATTTCATAAATATATGAAATATATTTCGTACGTACAATGAAATATATTCCATAAATTATTATAAAAAAAAGAAAAAAATTATATATATATATATATATATACATGATTAGATAGATTATTATTGTTTTGAATAATATCATTATATTTTATTATATTATTATCAATTAATATGAAATAAAAATGTATAAACGTTTGGGTGGAGGAGTTAATGATCTTTCTTTCTTTTTTTCTTTTTTTTATTGATCTACCTCGATGAATTTGAGCTTCATCCTCAGGCACAGCAGCAGCTTCAGCCAAAAGAGCTTCGGGATCCGTAGAGATTTGAATTTCATCGTTGGTTATTTCGTCGTCGTTAATATCGTCACCCAATTCCGGGTCGTTATCCAGTTTAGGATTCTCCCAAGCAGCCAGACCTTCTCTTCCTAATCTTTCCGAAGTCAATTTCTTCACTGCCTTGATCCATAGCTGTTTTCTCGGTGAAATGGCCAGTCTGTTATAGGACGAAGAGAATAGTACCAAGAAAATTTTATTAACGAAATACGTTGTACATAAACGATACACCAAATGCGTATATATATATATATATATATATATATATATATATATATATATATATATATAAATTATATATAAATGATACAAATTCAATTCGAATAAAATTAATTAATAATATAGGAAAAAGAAAAACAAAAATCATATATAAATATGAAACGTCATCATTATTGTTATCATTTTATTCCATAATTTGATCCATTCTAATTATTAGATATTTTCTTCATTCTTTTATCTATCTTTTCCTTTTTTTTTTTTTCTTTTTCCTAATAAGATTAATAGAAATAAGAGATTGAACTTACTCGTTGATGCCGGTGACATCGCTGTCCAGCATCATGGTCCAAGTTTGTTCTGTAATCATTATCCCACCGATGATCCGCGAGACAAGTAATCGCTCACGTTGTAAGTGTGTTAGTATCCGGCATTGTCAGGCAAGTTAGGCCAAAACTGAATATGAGAGAAGGAAATGGTGTCGTAAAACCGATGATATGAAATGAGAGAGAGAGAGAGAGAGAAAGAAAGAAAAAAAGAAAAAAAAAAGAAAGAATAAGAAAGAGAGAGAGAGAGAGAGAGAGAGAGAGAGAGAGAGAGAGAGAGAGAGAGAGGATAAAATAACAGAAAACAGATACAATTTAAAAAATAACATGCAAGGCGTTTGCGAAGTGACCTTTCGAACGTGTATATGTTTGTGTGAGTGTACGCGATGTGAACATGAAGGAACGCACGCAGAAAGAGGTTATAAAATAAATAAATAAATAAATAAATAAATAAAGAAGAAAAAATCAATTAATTAAAAAAACTAAAAAAAAAAAAAACCGTCGTAGATCTACGTCGTCGTCATCGTTGCAAGCTTAACTTATTTCAACGATTATATATATATATATATATTTGTTGTTTGTATCCATTCGAATATATATATATATATATATATATATACATTTTATTCGAATAAAAATAGACACACCGATGTATTCCAATGCGTCGAAGATATGCGGAAAATATCGTTTGAAAAAAAAAAAGAAAAAAAAAGAAAAAAGAAACGCTCAAAAAATTCAAATACACTTGAAAATACGTTGAATTGCGCGCGAGCAATTGAACGTTTCGTACGTGCGGAAAAAAAGGGAGAACAGTGACGGAGATAAATATTTATAATCGCAAAAGAAAAGAAAAAAAAGCAAATTTAAAAAAAAAAAAGGAAAATAAATAAATATATATATATATATATATATATATATATATATATATATATATATCATTAGATTCACGCGAGATAACAAAATAAAATTACCTACGTGCTAATCGACGCCGATTATTACCGGTAGCGTACGATCGACGGAATAGACTGACTCTTTTCGTTGGCACCAAACTTAATCGTCATTGGAGCGGCCAGCTTACCCTGTCTGCGAAAAGTCGAACTCTCAAACTCGCGCGCGCAAAAATGACCGAGACAGAGAGAGAAAGATATATATATATATATAACTCGTGTAAGTGCGACAAAGACCGAAGACTTCCGAACGAGTTACGAAAATACGCGCGCGCGCGCTCGCACCCTTGTCACAACTCGAAGTTTCCTGAGTCGTCGTTCGAATTATAAAAGATGATAATGTCGCTAATTGATTTTTATATCAAGCTAAAAGCTTTAACTTATTGTTCGATGACATATCATCGTGATATTATACGGCACAAATCTCTTTCCTGATACTCTCTATTTTAAAAATTTTTCTTCTTCTTTACATCACGTCGATTTTACGCGTTTCTTCAGATATTCAAAGATGGCTCCCGTTGTTCATACGGGAATTCCGTTTATTCAAATAATAGACTTTGATTGGTCCGACTTACGTAGTCGTCAAATCGCGGAATATTTGAAATTGTCAATATTGAAATGGTATAATAATTTATTAATATTAACTGTTATTGTTAAGTAAACGTTTGATATTTCAAATTTGTAATGTTTTTATGAATGCATTAAGTAATATCTATATGAATGGTAAAGTAAATTTATATATAATTTAATTTTCGATTTTATTTTTCAAATAAAACATTCATTTTACTCGGACTTACGTAGTAATTATTTCAGCGGCATATTTGAATCCATTTTGATTCCAAACGATCTTGTCATATATTTATATATACTTTAATAATTTATATTTTCATAAAATTAAAATTGTAAAAAATTATATTCTCAGTTATATAATTATAATCTATAATTTTTTATTGAATATAAATTATAAATGAAAAATAAAAATTAATAATAATAATATTATTATTATTATTACTATTTCAAATAACAATCTTAAATAAAAATTTAACAAAAAAGGATTTCTACAAATAAATATAAGAAAAGAATCTCTCTTTTTTTTATTTATATAATCACTTTCCTTTTATTGGCACTTTTTATAGAGTTATCAAAAATAATATATTACCATAACACAACACGATAAGCTATATTATATATTATTAATATAACAAAATAAAAATATATTCTTTTTTTTTGTGAAAAGCTATGTCATGTCCAATACTAGATATATTTACTTTTGACATTAGTTATAACTAACTTAGATATAACTAATATATACGCAGGGAAGAAGGATCATCATATTGTGTTAATCTAGTCTAATAGAAAATACTGAACAATAAAAGTCGACTTTTTTCTTTTGTTATCATATTACTATGAATAAAAATTTAAGTAATATATATATTATTAATAATAATTAATAATAATTTAATTATTATATAGTAATAATTATTATTAACCACGCAATCGTATAATTATTCATATAATTACTCGTTATTATTATAATTATTATTGATAATATATATCTATATATATATCTATATATATATATATATATATATATATATATATATATATATATATATATATATATATATTTATATATATATATAGATACATATACACATATGCACGTATGTCTCATACTTTTTTATCTTATAAATTACATACTTGTAAATCTGTCAAATTGCAATCCTAAAATTTACAAATATGTTTATAATAATATTATTTGGCACGTTAGAGCCAATATCTTTCTCTTTCAAATCATAATAAATTTACACAATACGTATATGAAAACGCACACAAAAATTAGATTTTGCAATGAATATAACAGCACCAAAATATTGATAAAACTATAACAAGAAAGTAATTAAAGTAACTAACAAAAATACATCTAGTGTATTTCTACATATAAATCTACATTCACATAAACATCTTTAATTTTAACCAAAAGATATGAAATATTTAGATAATTTTCAATTTAGTTTTGCGCAGCTAAGCCATTAAAAAAAATGTTTCAGACAAAAACTTATGTTATCTTAAACGATATAATACAAGCCGAATGATATTTTACATATTTTTTTGTTTTCTATCTCTCTTATTTTTCTTTTTTTCTAATTCATATCACAACCAATCTCGTTTTAAAATATTGGAATAATTACCCTGAAACATTTTTTTTATTGATAACATTTAGTTTCATATATATTAGTTAAAGCAACAAAAAAGAAAAAAAAACAAGAAACAAAATGGAATGCTTACAATCAAATTATTACATCTATAGTCCTCTACAGACCACAGCCAAAAATTTCTTTATAATATATAGTTTTACTACCAGTTGATGAGACTACGTTATCTAAATTCTTCTCTCTCTCCTCTCTCTCTCTCTCTCTCTCTCTGCATTTTTTATAAAAGCTATAGTTGATTGAAAAAAATCTTTCAAATTCATAGTACACATAATTTCTTAAGAAAATCATAAAACTATTTAAGAATAGTTCAAACGCTATTTATGTTGAACTTATAATATATATAAATATATATAAATATATATGTATATATACATATACTTATATATATATATATATATATATATATATATATATATATATATATATTAATAATGATTCTTTAATTATTATTAATAATATATATATAATATATATTATCATAGTCATAATAATATATGAAAAAAGTCTCTATTGTTATAGATTCAAGGAACATATAAATAAAGCACATATACCAGATATATATTGCTGTCTCCCTCTTTTCCTTTCTTTCTTTCTCTCTCTTCCTCTCCCCCTCCCTCACCCTTCCTCTCCCTCCTTCTCTCTCTATCTCTCTCTTTCTCTCTTTCTCTCTTTCTCTGTAATAGAGATATCAAGAAATTTGATGTAATATATTAAAGATAAGAGAAAAGATGATGTTTTAAATATATAAAAGAGGAAAAAAAAAGAAAACAAAAAAAATTATAAAAATTAAATCTTTCATGAACACAACCTTGTAAAATACTTCCTTAGAGACATGCACTCTATTTTTTTTTTTTTTGATTAAGATTACAATTATCTCTTTTTTAACAAAAGTCTTGTCTTTTCTTTTCTTTTCTTTTTCTTTTTTCTTTTTCTCTTCTTTTTTTAGACTTTTTTTTTCTATTTCTTTTTTTTTTTTTATCATTTTTTATTTTTATTTTTTTTTTTTTTGCTTTTATCTTTTTACTTTTATTTCAATATGGAAATGTATATTAACTTTTGGTACTACTATTTTGAATTACTATTATTACAATCAAATCAGTCTGTATATACTGCACGACCTTCCTCTACTAAAAGCTGATCAATATAAATGTCTTCTGATGTCTCTACATCTATCAATTTTAGACCAAGTATAGTTTCAGCAGGATTAACATCATCGTGAGTTGATTCAACAACTATTGATACAAAATTCTTTTCTAATACCAATCGCTGAAATCTTAGGCAATCTTCGACCGACCAATCCATGTTAATAGGCCTTATTCCTATTAATTTATATTATTTTTATATTTATTTATATATATATTATATAAATATAACGTAATATTTTATATTTATATAAATTACTCACCAACTAGCTTGGCCTTTATTGCTTGATATGGTAATTCTAAAAATTGACTTTTTAAAGGTTGTAACTTGTCTAACGATAGAATAGATACATCACCAAAATCACAGAAATATACGGTGACCATATTTTCATTGATAATATTCAAAGCGGATACTCTACAAGATATGATTTCAATGATAAAAAAATATTCAAAATATTTATTATATATATATATATATATATATAAAATAGTTATTATATATTTACCTATACCAATGTTCATCTATATGTTTCGCTGCATAAAGATTTCCTTCTCTAATCGATGCAACGGTTGGATATGATCCATGATAATTCAAACAAACTTCTTGCAATTCGATCATCATCGCCTATATACATATTTAAGTAATATATATAATAATGCAAAATTATATGAGATTATTTATGATACCTCTAAAGATCGTTTGTCGTCTAATGGTTGAATAGTAAAATTTCCTGGATTGGCTGCCATTGTAACGTGTACATCAAAAAATTCACCAAGTCCTGTGATCTTCGGAGGTTTTAAAGTTTTTATAACATCGTCGTCTTCGTTCGTTATTGCTCGTGATGTAATGCGTTTTCTTGATTTTACATTATTATTGCCGTCGCCGATAGTTCTATAATAACGTTATAATAAAAATAATAAATAATAAATCTTCACAGATTTTATATTTATTTAATATACCTTTCATGTTCTTCGAATGCTAAAGTAGTATTGATAGAAGCAAGAACATTGTCGGGTTGAACACGTTTAAACAATTCTACTAATGGTGTACCAACGGTTGAATGTGCGATCACCTTCATAAGAATTGGTTCACCCTGTGGAACAAGTTTTCTTAGCCGAGAAACCATCTTCTCATTACACATTGATTTTTCAATATTGTGAAGATGTACTTTCATAGCCTAAAATATTAATTAAATTAAGATAATTATATATTAATCTATATGATATTCAAAAGAAGAAAAAAGATTTTACCTGTGCAGGATATTTCGTTAATAAATCAGAAAGTTTTTCCAAATGCAATAAATTGGCTTTACTCGCAATGACTGCATTTCCAAAATCAATTAAGAACACCTTCACTTGACCATTTGGATAAATATTCATCACTTCTCCTCTATACCAATTTCCATCCACAGATACAAAATATTTTTTCATTCTGTCGACAACAGTAACTATACTGTATTTCAAAATATCCGCGGTTAAACCAGTTTGTGTCAAACGATTTATCAAGCGAATTAAGTATTTCATTCCTTCTGTTTGTATCTGAATGTAAACATCACCATTCTTTTCTACGTGTGAGACAAAAACTTCTGTTACTTGTCCTGCCTAAAATTCAATGTAAAATTGTAAATATTAAAAGTAAACTTAAGAGAATGAAATAATAATTATGTACTCACAACGTTCATTTGTGGTAAAGCTATAATATTCTGCAATATCTGCTTATATAGAATTTTATTTAAATTAATATCATCTGGGCCACTTGTATCATAAAATTCAACAGTAGCATATGGACCATCTTTATCGAAGCCCTGATTAAGCACTTCGACATAAAAAGCTTGGCCAAGTAATAAATTTTCAATATGAGCCAAAACAGTCTCGCAATCTCTGAAATCTTCCAAACCAGCTAAGCACATACGCATTGCCTGAAGAAAATAGATTTTTTTTTAATAATGTATAAAACAGTTTTAATGATGTATAATACACCTCTTATATATCTATTATGTATTGGAATATTACTTGTGCAGATAGGCTGCAAAATTTTTTATCCAGTATATGTAAATCATTTAAGGGACGTTGATCTTCATCGCCATGATCAATGAATAACACAGTAACCATTCCAGTAACACTGTCAAATTCTTCACAGCGAACTCTATGCCAACAATCATCTTCAAATATCGCATAATAATCTCCTATCTCGACTGATTTTATAGATGGTTGGCTTCGACCATAACATTCCATCATCTCAGCTATCATAATATCAAATTTGTCCTGAATATCAAATAAAATTAATATTTATTAAATCTGCAAATTTGTAAAAAAAAAGAAAAAAATATTTCTCATAAAATGTTTAATATTATCTCTTACACTATAATCAGGACCAGCGAGTCTAACCCAAACGTCGACCGTACTTATCACACAACAAACATATACGATCCAATACTGATCTTCTGGCAATTGCAATTGTCCTGGTATTGTTGGTCCTATTGGATTCAATAATATTTTATCTGATTTTGGTGAAATTGGATCACGTACCTAATATAAAAATACAAATATTCTCTGCATATATTCTTTAGAAGTTAGATTATAAATATAATGAAAAACATTTACCACTATTTTTCAATAAATTTATACATTTTACCTTTTCTTTTGTAATCTCTGAACGTTGTAGAATAATAGAATTATCAGCACCTTTTTCTAATATAATTTCAGAACATTTTTTTATGACGTCAAACCAATCTCCAGGCAAACACTCTCCATATCTTTGTTTGTAATATAAAGGTATTTGATCTTTGAAAACTCCATTCATATGAGTATTTACAATTGCCACTATACGTTTTTGTATTAATTCTTTATTGGTAGTTTCAGTGATATTAGGTAATGAACCAAATTTATCAATAAGATCCTTTAATGCTATTTCAGCTGCTAATCGTTGAGCTTCATCTTCGGAACTTACATCATAGGGATAATTGCTATATCCATGTGGTCCAATCTACATATTAATATATATATGAAATCTATATATATATATATATATATATATATATATATATATAAAATTTATATTTTAATAATTAGGATATAGTGTACCTTAACATGAGCATATATACCCATTACTGTTGAGGTTCTAGTAGTTGCTGGTAATATCCTGTATATAGGTTCAGGTAAACTAAGATTTTTTGCACAGATTTTCAATTGATGTCTCGGATCTTCTAAGGATACTGTTGATTTCAAAATTGTCTTCTTCTGATTATTTTCTTGCACCTAGAAAGAAAAAACATTTACAATTTTTTTTACAATTTCTGAAAAGATTTATATATATATATATATATATGAACCTTTAATGATTGTGCAGTAGCAAATGAAATTGGTTTGTTTCCTATTAATTGTGCAGGAGATAACGGTGATAACACTTCAGAATGTTGAAACGTTGATACATTATTACTTATGAGCGAATGGGATGGAACATCTGAATTAATTTTAAGTCTTCCACTTATATTTGAAGATGATTGTTCATTACTACAAGCTTCTGAATATTTTTGTAGTGTGTTTGGTTTTGATGTTATCACAGGTGTTGCAGATTTTTCAGCATTGTCATTGCTTTTAAAAAATGTATTATTATTATGTTTATTAACATTTTCGTTCATTATCGTTTGAATAGCATTTGATTTTCTATCCTTTAGTCTCTAAAAATATAAATGGCTCATTATAATGAATTTTCTTCAAGAAGAACATTATTATTGACTATGCATTAAAAATGTTTACTTTGCTAGGAAAAGTAGGTGCTCCCGACACCGGTTGTATATATCTAGGTCTTCCTAAAGAAGATGGCGGTATATATCCTGTTGGAACTTGCATGAGAGGTACAATCCTGAATACATTGTAAAATATAAAAGAGTTATATCTATTTCTAAAAATAAAACTTATAATATTTATTTTATTCTAATATTAAAAAATATTGTATTTAAAATCATAAAATGGTAAAACAAAAGTATAATATTCTTTTTTCAAATATATACTTTTCTTGTTTTTGATTAGTGTTGTTTTTCATAGAATTTTTAGTCTGCATAGAGGAATTTGCATTAACATTTTTCCCAGGGAAAACAACTTTCTTCGTTGAATATGGCATTCGACATGGCGTTGAATTGTGGTAGAAACCTTTTCGGAACTAAATAATATATAAAAATCCTTAAAATATCATATGAGTATTTGTAAATTTGTCAAACATAAATCATAGATAAAAGTAACCTCTTTTTTATTCCCACTCTTTTGTTGCGATATTAGTTTGGAAAGATGAAAAGATTTCTCATTAGGTAGAGCTTCTACATATGTTTGTCCACCTTTATTAGTAATTTTAATTCCAGATATTGATTTTAAGAAAGCCTCTAGAGATTGATATCCAAGCCTACGATATGGAATATTTTCACCAATAATTGTTCTAAAATCTCCTAAAATAAACATATTTGTTAGTATTCATACAAGAAAATAATTATATTATCAAACAGATAATACATTTTCAAAAGTTTTATGTAACATATTAATAATTCTTTAACTTACGGTCTACTTCATTTATGTGTACCCCTCCTTTTGAAGACAATAATGCTGCTCGCAAGTTTCCTATGACCTTATCTCGATCCATTTTTGATGCTTCATATATTGAAAATATAAACCACAGGAACAGTCGAGTTTATAACTTTTATAAACTATAAACCTGTGAAATATATTTTATCTATTTATATTTCTAATATATCAAAAATAATTCATACAATGAAATGAAATAAAATGAAATATATTACAAATAACATTTTGCAATTAATCATTAAGATCATATAAAACGTTCCTTTTACATTTAATGTTCTTATACACAATGATATTAATATTAATTCCTTAATATGCATGTAATATATAGAGATGTTGTATATTACTTATAAACGTACGCCCTTCTTTCTAAACGAAGAAAATATTAAAAAAGATTCATGGATAATAAAACATAATTATTATCTAAAACAAATTCTTTTACATAATGTATATGTGTCATTAATCGACCATACGTTTCGAATCACTTAAAGAAATACATATAATTTATACGAAATATGTAATAATTAATAATCATTAATTGAGATGACACAAAATATATAGTTGATATAATGAAATTTCATAGAAAATGATTATAATACAAAAAAATAAATAAATGAATACATTCCTTTCATATTCGAGGCCGCATATTTGTCTCGCACCTTTGACGATCTGTACCGAACTCTTAAATAGGCTACGTACAAATTAAAGCGTGACGTAGAAAATATTTCCAACGAAGTACGTGAGAAGAGAAATCAATTTCTTTCGATTAGTATAGATGTAAAAGAAAGAACAAATCTCTTAGGGAAATTATTCGTAACTATTGAATTTTTAATGAATAGTTCGATAAATTAACCTATATTATTCGCGATAATTGCAGTAATTTCTTCAAAATGATTTCAACCAATCGTGCTTGAACTACTTAAGTAATTATGTGTATTGTATATATACATGTGTGTATATATATATACATATATATATATATATATATATATGCATATACATATGTGTACGCTTATTTATCTACTTTAATATCTAATTCGTCATATATTTATCATACAAAATTAATACTGACTGGGTTTAATTCAATTTTCACGATAATTGCATTAACAAATACTTACAAAAATCTATAAAACTCTAACACTCCCGGCGTTCTACAATAGACTAATCCACGACTACGTACTTGACATTTCTCCTTCACGTTTCACTGTTTATATCGTACACAGTCGAAAATCACATTCAGGCTGCGTCACACTTTCACGGATGAAAAAATTAACCTATCATGCGTCAAGTGTAGAGTACCACGTGATCGCTTGACCAATTACAATTCAGACTTCTTTTGCGATCACAATTACTCATAACCCGCGTATTTCAAAACAATTTCAAAGCAAAAATTATCGCAGGCATTTTGTTTATTTATTTTCATATTTTTATATAACAATTTTCTTCTTTCTTTTTCATTCTATAATACACAATTTATCGTATCATTGAATTCTTAGAGAAAAAAAAAAAAAGGTTCAACAGTAGGTTTTATTTTTATTTGAAACTTCAATTGAAAATTATAAAGGTTATTATACACGATCGTATACACTTAATACAACACATTCAATTAAAAAACCAGGGTGATAGAATAAAAATCAAGTCGATTTCTACCATCAAAGAAAAATTTATTATCATAAAACTTGAAGAAAATCCTCTCGCGATCAATATTAGTTTTCAAATATAACTTGGTTGTTTTTCGCCATTACATAACAATCGCTTAAGCCATCATAAAGCTTTTCAGGAGGAAATTTTTAAACTGAGGATTAATTGCAAAATGACAAAAAAGAGAGAAAGAAAAAAAAAAGAGAAAAAAATTAAAGTTAATTAAAATGATACGATAAAAATGACAGCTTAATTTTTATGGCGTTTATTCTTTTTTCGAAGCCACAGCCTGCTTGGCTTGATGAGCCTGCAGTACTGCCACAGCCTCCTCAACCTTGGCCTTCAATGATTCGTTATGCTCCAACATATGAAGGAGTTCCGAATTATCAATCTCTAACAACATTCCTGTGATCTTCCCAGTGAGTTGTGGGTACATGCATTGAATCAACGGGAACAAACGTTCTCCCAACATTTGTTTCTGCTCCTGTGGAGGAGCAGCTGCTAACATGGAGGCAGTCAATGGTTCTTGGCCTTGAATATGAACTGCCTGTTGGACTGGAGCTTGAGCAGGAACTGCCATTGCTTGCGGAGGATTGCGCATATTTGAAGTGTACTTATAATTGGATGGACGACTTTGAGGAGAAACCCCAACTGCTTGTCCAGCCATAGAACGTCCTTGCATGTTTGCACCACCTACCGTTTGTTGACCTATAATAAAAATTAATATTTAGCATTTATTCTCTGTATGATAATATTTTAATTATGATACAAATATAGACATTACGAAGACTATAATAACAATAACAATAACAATAATAATAATAATAATAATAATAATCATAATAATAATAATAATAATAATAATAATAATAACTACAACAACAACAACAACAATAATAATAGTAAAATAATATCACGTATTATTTTATTAATAAATAATTAAAGATCTAAGCAGTCTTACCTGTAATTGGCCTGGCAGATAGTGTATTGCGCATAGTACCAGCTTGGGCAGCCGGAGCTCGAGGAGCAGCTCTGAATGGTCCTTGCATAGCAGCAAAACCTGAACTACCAGTCTGTGCATTGGGTCGTACTTGATTTGGTTGTGCTGGCCAACGGGGTGTCGCACGAATCTGTGAAATTTGTGCTGGCCCATAAAATCTTTGTGGTTGAGGAATAGTAGGTAAATAATAACTGCCAGCACCACCAGGTTGAAATATTTGGCCCATTTGTTGCATACGCATGTTAGCCATGCGTTGCATATATTGTGAGGCAAGATGAGCCTTACGATCTTCTTTACGTTGAGCTAAAGCAACGTACAACGGTTTGGAACCTACTATACGACCGTTCATTTCTGTTACAGCCTTAGTTGCTTCTTCTGGGGCTGAAAAACATACAAAGCCAAATCCTTTGCTACGTCCTTCTTCCATCATGACTTTTGCGGAGGTAATAGTTCCAAAAGGTGTAAATTCTTTTCGTAGACGTTCATCGTCGATGGTGTCATCCAAATTCTTTACGTAAAGATTAACACCTTGATAACGGTTTAACCGTTCTATCTTCATTTGCTCAAACTTTCTCTTTAATTCTTGTTGACGTTCCGCCTTCTTTTGAGCTCTACCTACATACATGCATTTTCCTTCTGCCACTTCTTTTCCATTTAATTCCAAAACAGCTTGTTCAGCGGCATCAGGATCTTCAAAGGCGACGAAACCAAAACCTCGAGATTTCCCGTCATCTTTATTCATCACTTTATGACTGATGATGGTCCCATATTTCTCAAACATCTCTTTTAATTTATCATCGGTCATGTCTTCTCCAAAATTTTTTACATAAACATTGGTAAAAAGCTTCGCTTTTTCTCCTAATTCTTTTTCACGTTCTTTGCGAGGGATAAACTTACCGACATAAACCTAAAAATATAAAAAGAACAATAATATAAATATAAAAAAATGTAATGAAAAGTATGATAATAAATGGTATATCACCTTCTTCCCGTTTAACAACATTCCATTTACTTTGTCGATAGATTTGTTAGCGGCTTCTTCGGTTTCAAAATGAACAAAACCATATCCCTTAGATGCACCCGACTCGTCTTGAGCAACTTTGCAACTAAGTATATTACCAAAAGCAGAAAATGTATCGTACATTGCTTTATTGTCTATATTTTTATCTAAATTTTTAATGAAAACATTTCCAACACCAGATTTCCGAAGGGAAGGATCACGTTGGGACCACATGATTCTTATAGGCCGCCCTTTAATCATATCAAAATTCATAGTATCCAGTGCACGTTCAGCTAAAATATAAAACATATATCGATAATGTTTAACATCAAAAACATTAAATTACGTATGAAATAATTCCATATAAATAAACAAAATCATACACATTCGGTTTGGGGGGAAATCATAACAATTGTTTGCGGCAAAAAAAGATTGTTAATAGACATACGAAATAAAAGTTATTATACATATTGGCATAAGATTAAAAAATAATATTTTTTTAAAGAATAAATGATATTATAAACGTCGAATAGACGGCATGAATCGTTCAATCGTCATCCATTATTCAAAGTATTGCGAGATCCAATATGGTGGCTTTGCACAATGCATTGCACGTGCCATGAGCGCATAAATAAAGCATGGTAAGATGGTAAGAGGAAGTGAGAATTTCGTTGTTTCTTTCATGCGTATGATTAACAACAGTAAAATACTCACCATCAGCAGGTTGTTGAAAGTTGACATAAGCGTAACCAAGAGATCGTCTGGTAATCATATCACGACAGACGCGTATAGAAAGTACAGGGCCAGCCGACGAAAACTTTTCAAACAGCATCGCCTCGGTGATGTCGGTATGCAAATCTCCCACATAAAGCGAAGCCATAGGGTAGTTTGGAGCTCCTGGATTCATTTTTGTAGTTTACCTGGTCTTACGGGCCGTTAACGATGAAAATTTCTCTGCTTTTTGGTTTTCCTTGATTCTTTCAATATGGCTTGCCTTCAGACCACGTCGCTCTTCGTAAAGCAATTACTATTTTTTTCCACACTTTATTTAGGTATCGCGGTTTTCAGCAACAGTTTTACGATTTTTTTGTTTGTATTTTTTGCAATTTTATATTTTTTTTTGGATTTTTTTATAGGAGAGTTATTTCACGAATGGAAGTGGGTTGTGTGACCTATTTTGTGGAAAAAGGAGACACAACCACACGTGAACACAACTCTACTCTTAATGAGGAAGAGGCGTTGAAAGTAGTCCTCCTTACGCTTATATACACAACCGTAGAATGCACTTAGCGGATAGAAAATAGTCCCTTTTCTATAGCTTTAGGCGCCATCTTTGATTATTCTCTACGAAGAAGTTTATATATTTCTTTCTATTAAAATGATAATAGTTCCTATTAATCAATTTTTTCTTAATCTATTCGACTGATTATTAATAAAGTTATTTTTTAACAAATAAATAAATATAATTTTATTGTACAAAAAAATACAACCAATAAATACGAAGAAGCGCCAACATCTAATGACCAATCACAATGCTCGATAAACATCGTGATGTTATACACTATTCAACACTCATATCTGATTGGTTGTTACTTTCACTGAATCTAAATAATATCACTGAATCTTATTGTGATATATTAAAAATAAAAAAATATATATATATATAACAATGTTATTACGATATTCAAACATGAATAATTTGAATGCGTAAATAATTTTATTATGATTATATTTATTATATGTTAGTAATAAAAATTTTGGTGTGATGTTTTGAATAATCACGTGGTTATGTATTATTAACTTGATTGGTTAAATTTGTCTGGAACTTTATTATTTCTTATATTACTATGTTCTCACGTGGGATTAGAAATTAAAAAAACCATCTGTTGATAAGTGTTAAAATATAAATTACGTCATATTTTGATATCACTATTATTTGTATCATAAATAATATAATCGTTCGATCTTCAACATATACTTTTACGTTGACGAATTATTGAAAATTTATATAAAACAAAGGAAAATCGTATCGATACATTTTTCGTTTTTTTTTCGGTTTTTTTTTTTTTTTTTTTTTTTTTTTTTTTTTATTTACCTATGTCAAATTTTTAAATAAATAAAACAGGAAGTTTATCCGATTTGATCTATCGATATGCAAAGACACGAGTAGTGATTCATATTTAGCGCCATTTTGATTGGTGAAAGGGGTTACGAGTTTGTAGATGGCGCGAAATATCATTTATATTAAGGAAAATAATAAAATTGTGGTCTCATGGAAATGTCCGCTCTGTTTGATACACTCTGGGTTGGTTGTATTCATCAATAAGACTACATTTTCAACAAAGATGTTAAGTCAAGAGAGAAGAATATAATATGATTAAAAAGAAAACATGATGGGTCGTTTTCTGAAATCTAATGTACTCGTAGTATTTAATGGACAGCTGTTCCAGTCCGGTAGACATGTTCATCTTTATGAGCGAAGTACTATGTTGCTTCCGTTGCTGTCACTTTTATTCACGTAAAATAATGCGTAGATCTAGTGTAATTATGAATGCAAATATGTGTGTATGATTGTAGTGTTCGTAGTACTTAATAAAAAAAAAAAAAAAAGGATTCGTTCGCTCGTTAAAAAAGAAAAAAATTGTAATAACCATTATAAGAAATAGTAATGGCTCAATGCAAGTTAACCCCACGGGAATTTATCAGCAATACCTTTTCGCCTCAAATTGCTGCAGTATGTACATCTGCTGCCGATGCAACATGCCAGAAAAATAATTTATCGTTTGTCGAACTTTTGCAACCATTCTGCAAATTAAATACCGAAGGTAATGATGTTTATAAGTTAAAAAAAAAAAAAAAAAAAAAAAAGAAAAAACGAGAAGAAAAAAGAAAAAAAGAGTATCTTTTGTGTTTCACAATTTTTTAATTAAAAGTTACTTGCTATCTCACAATTATTCTTGCGTACAAGATTGTTGTGAAGAATATAAAACATGTTGGAACATTAATTATGTCAATATGATAAATGTTTTATTATTTTACATATTATTATTCTAGGACATTTCAAAGATCCACAAGGAAATATTGTAACCGTAAGAAATCTTCGACTTTCTATACAAGATGTTAATGCACATCCACCTGAACCTAGCATTGCAAGGAAAATGCTGAATGAAGCTGTTAGCTCGGCAATGTGTGAACGTACTACTGTTATTCGTATTGGAACAATTGATTTAGACATTCCTCTATCTGTTCCATGGTTTGAAGCATGGAGAGAAATGTTTCTTAGCGTACAGTTTCCTTCTGATCATGAGTTTACAAGACATTTTCTTGCCTGCATGATCGTTGTTTCAACAGCAGATGATAATCCTTTAGATAAAGTACAAGTAATGGGTTCACAATTACACCAAAGTATTCCTGGAAAATTACCAAAGTGGTTTAATAACAATGCATTAAGATATTACATCCTAATACATGATGCCTTATTGGATGATAAGAACAAGTAATTGTTTTATTTTTCTATGAATACAATAGAAATTATTTACTTCTATATTTGAATACATATATATATGTATGTATGTGTGTGTGTATATATATATATATATATATATATATATATATATATATATATATATATATATATTTAATTTGTTTACTTTAACAGGGCAGAGACGGTTTTTACAGAAATGAAAAATATTTATGGTGCTAATAATTGTTTCCTTTTACAAATGAATTCACGACCACCAGGACAAATTGATGATAATTCACATTTACCAGATCCTTGGAGTCAATTTCTAATAAAACGTACGGAATTATCAAGTGGTAGCGAACAAAATAGTTCACCACGTACTCCAGCAGATACAGGAGGTGTATCCGCTATGCCAAACGAAGTCACAACAGAGTCTGAGAAGTAAATATTGCGCGATAGACAATTGTCATGATGCATTGAAATCTTTAACTTAATGTTATCTCTATTACAGATCAAGTCAAGCTGGAACACCAGTTGTTCCACAAAATAATACATTAGTTTCTCCAGATGTAGCTGATACAATTAGTCTTTCTTCTGAAGTGTCAGAACCTAGTAATGTGCAATTAGAAGTTGGACAAGAAGCAGTATCCGTAACTATTCATCCTCTTAGTCCAGAGAGTGATAAGTTACATAATATTAGTTCTACTACTAATATTAAAGCTCATATAGCTAGTAATTCTCCAATTAATGCCAATGTTTGGGCAGATTCTCCAAATTATATTACTGCACAACATGGTGCTCGATTATCTACACAAGATCTTGAAAGACTGAGATCACTTATAACAGAATTCTGTTTGAAGAGTTTATTACCATATGTCGAAAAACAAATTGGTTTATTAAATGATGTTATTTCAAATAAAAAGGGTGTTAGTAGATCACTTTTTAGTGCAACAAGAAGATTATTTGGTACGAATAAGCCAGGAGCACCAGGATCTGCTCCATTAAATGCTGTGATGTATGTTCTGATTATATGTTTATATATATATATATATATATATATATATATATATATATATATATATATTTACTTTTTTATTTACTTTGTTTATCAATTACTGTATAATGAAATATTAAATTTGTTTAAATTTCAGTTACACTGCAGAGTCTTCTGAGTTACAATTGCGTCGTTTGGGTGATTTGTGTTTTATATTCGGTCATTATTCGCTTGCTTATCAAGCGTATCATAGTGCAAAACGAGACTTTGCAGGCGATCAAGCATGGCTTTATTATGCAGGTGCTCTAGAAATGGCTGGTTTGAGTGCTTTCATGCAAGGTGAAATGAATCGAAAAACAATCGAGTATATGGATGATGCGATATTAACTTATTCAAATAGTTGTAAGATGCCACAATTTGCAACTAGAGCAACATTACTCAGTGCGGAATGCTTGAAGGGTCGTGGATTATATGGGGAAGCAGCAAAACAGTTAATTCGTATGACAAGCGAAGATTCTGATCTACGTTCTGCTTTACTTCTTGAACAAGCTGCTTATTGTTTTATTGGTCCGAAAATGATGAGGAAATATGCGTTTCATGCAGTCTTAGCTGGACATAGGTTCTCAAAAGCAGGCCAACGGAAACATTCTTTAAGATGTTATCAACAAGCTTATCAGGTAATATTGATTAAATATTTTTTCTTACGTAATATCATAATGATAGATTCATATACATTTACTATTATTAGGTATATGATAATAGGGGATGGTCATTAGCAGAAGATCATATACACTTTACGATTGGTAGGCAGGCTGCTTCTTTAAAGCAAGTTCAAGAATCTGTCAAGGCATTTGAAAAATTATTGAATGCTAATAGTAAACAACCGGCACCGCAACAAGCTGCTTTTCTACGTGAATTTTTACATACTCATAATGTGAGTTAACAAACATGAAATTTAAATACCATTAATTCATATAGATTTTAATCGTTTTATTAAATCATTATATATTCCTATAGTTATTACTTCAAGAAGATGCTACAAATAACCAGGAGCTTCCTGTTTTGCCTTTACCATTAATAGATAGCAACAATGTTAAAGTATTATATGGCCATTTATGTGAATCAACTGAAAATAGTATTTCGGCGAGTCATGTATCGCTAGACGATGAAGATACGGACGATGTTAGATGGTCAAAAATGGAAGAAATACTTATAACCGAAGCTCAGGGAACACAACCTATGATATTTAAGCCATCCATTATATTGTATTCGAGTATAAGTAATAATACTATCAAACCAAATGCTGTCTTGAACGAGCCAGTGCATTTTTCTATTGAATTACATAATCCACTGCATATACCATTACCATTATCCAACGTAACTTTATTGTGGTCATTTACTAGTGTCAATAATACTATTACAAATGAAACAAATGTACTGGAAACATCGTCGCAATCAGAACTAGTTGATACACAAGTAATCAATTCAATAATGTTACATCCAGTTTGTAAACAGCGTATTATATTATCTCTGACACCTAAGCAAGTAGGACAGGTAAAAGTCTTGGGCTTGAAGTATAATATGTCTAATCCAATTCATGCAACGCTAGACCCACCAGTTATGAATCCGACAATTTTTGTTGCTGGAAAACGATTATTTGAGATCAAAGGTCCTAAATTAAAAAATGTTAAAGAAAAGCCAGGCGTACAAATGTATGCTGTGGATTATAGATTAGAAATGAATGTTATTAAAAAAGCACCATATATACAGGTAAAATAGTCGCTTATTTTATTTATTACATTATTCTAATATTCGACTGAATTAAATTATGTTTATAGATCCATTTTAGCAAATTATCATCAGAAATGTTTTGTGGAGAAATACAAAAGGTTGAAGTAACTTTAAAAAATATAGGAAATGCGCCATTAACAAATATTTATGTTACTTCTGTCAATGCTAAGCTATTTTCATTGGGAAATGAAGATACACTCGATGGTAAAGATTTTTTTATACTTAACTTTGATGTGTCTATGTGTTTATAATTTATTTATATATATATATATACATATATATATATACATATATATTAATATATATAATTTTCAGAACATTCATTGAAGAAAAGCAATAAAGCTGTAACAAAAATTTTGCTACCTTCAGATAAAAATAACATTTTAAACGTAGGTGATGTTCATAAGATGCCATTGTGGATTCAAGCACCTCATAAAAAGGGAAGTCATAGATTAGATTTACTTTTCTATTATGAAAATGTTGACTCTGAAAGTATTCCAAGGCACAGATTGTGTAGACATACGTGGCACTTGGAAGTATTGGATTCAATACAAATCAGAGCGACCGCATCCAGAAGCGCAGTATTTAAAGATACTTTACCGACATTAAATATGAAAATGTCTGTAAAAAACATGAATCAAATTCATGATATTATTACAAATGAAATTTCAATATTAGCTGTATCTTGCCAAAGCGATACTTGGTCAATATTTAGATCATCTGTCCTTCCATCTAATATTATAATACACCCACAAGAGATATTTCATTTATTGTTTAAATTACAAAAAAAATTTGATAACACAGCAATATTCTCTAATGTATCAATAATAGAAGATAATAAGAGTGATGAAATATCGGAAGTAACTTATCCATTCATGAATTTTATACAAAAGAGATATATTTTACCATTAGATATACATGAGAATGCAGCTGATATGCAATTGCAGCTCCAAGAAATTAATCAAAAGGATAATGATCCTCTTCTAAATACTATGATGATGAATTCGGCTTTAATTATTAGATGGAAAAATAAAATAATAGAAAATGGTTGTGTCGTTAGGCAAGCCATTGGTCAGCATCATATTGATATAAAATATTTGAATCAAGTTTACAAATATCCAAAAGAAATGCAAGTAGAACAAAATGAATATTGTGGACGTTTGAAGATATTTGGACCAGATAGGAATATACCAGATTTACCGATTACGCATAATAAAGAACAATTTGTAGGAATTGATCTTCAAACGAATGCAAACATATTCTGTAAAAATGTAATAACATTTTCTTTAAGCCATCTCAGGCAAGGCGAGCATAATTTTAGAGAAAATAGACTTTGCATTATACCAGTTACAATGTATATACAAAATCATCTTCAATCAAAAATTGATGTCAGAATAAACACCATTGGAACTAGCAGGTAAATATGTGACTGCTAGACATTTAAAGGCATACATATATGCATTATTTATTCATTAAATTATATTTTAATTGATTTTTTTTTTTTTTTATTTCACAGTGATACTCAACTTCCAAATATTAAAACTCAACTTTATTCACCACATGCTTCGACAAACTTTCGATATATTTGTCATTCAGCGATCAATTGTTGCATAGACTCTCTCGCACAGAATACTATAAAATTGCAAGCTATATTATCAGCTCCTGGTACATACAATTTAGCAGCAAGAATAGAAGTTTCTGTAAAAATTGTAAATAATAGAGAATTTATTCCTCAAGAATGGAATATGGAAAGTATATGCATTATGAAGAATGCAGCTGTATAAAATTTATTATTGCAATATTAGGTATCATTGAGATAACAAATATCACATAAATTACTTTGTTTAATTTGATTAAAAATCATTCCTTTGTATATCAATACATCTTATTAATTCTTTTATTACTCTACTTCTAATAGTATTTTATAGATCCGGAAAAAAGTATACATTTTTAATAGGAAAAAAAAAAGGAAAAAAAAATCCGTTTAAAACAAAATCATTTTCAGAAATTTTTTTTGCATAACTATAATATTTACTCGTAGCTATAATAAATCATATTGTTGAGAGAAGTAAAAGAAAATCTTGAAATAGAGAAACGATTTTAAATATTTGAAACTGCGATATTATAAAATATAGGTATATGTAAAAAATTTGGAAATTAAGATTATATAAAACAGCAGAAATTTACAATTGGGGTTGATGGATCTACCTCATGAAACAATTTATCATATATAACTTATTTGTATATTATTATTTCCATAACAATTCCAAACGTGTGAGGTATAATTTACTCGATTATTAAAACGATTAATTAATGGAATACATTGAAAAAACATTAGACATCACAATTAATATTTCATAGAAACATATCGGTACTAAATACATGAACATGAAACATTGACGCTCATTACGTCATTGACGTATATTTTTATTGACGTTCCTTAAAAACTGTGTTCTAAAAAATGAAATTAATATATTTATCATTTCTTAGGAAATTTAATCATTTGAACGTGCATTTTTCAATTTAGATATTTTCATTGTTTATTTATGTTTATTTATATCATAATCATATTTTTACATTTGTCTCTTCATTATCATATATCTTCGTCATATATATCGTGTCTGGTTTTCTTTATTTTTTTTTTTATTTTTTTTTATTAGACTTATAATTTATTAGAAATTATAGAACAGTTTGTAAAATAGCATATGATGAATATATCAAATCTCTTCATTAACATCAAAGTAACTTAAGAAAAGGAAAAAAAAAGAATTTGAACAAAATATAGACAGATAATTAAAAAATTGTATGAACTTGTATTTCATGTATTTTATGTACAGAGAATATTTTAAATAATATATATATATATATATATGTAAATAGACTTTCATACTGTAGCATGTACCTATTCAAAGACAAATATAGGATCAGATTAATAATATATTGCATTTATAAATTGATTTTCTTTCGCATTACTATCAGATATGCAATATATTTAATTTGAAGGTCACCTCCTACAAAAAATGTAACTAAATTGTAGGTATATATATATATACACATGTATTATATACACAGAGAGAGTGTATATATTTAATTTATATATATCATTTTGATTAATTATTTAATCACACTGCAATTTCACTATATATATATATAAAATACTGCAAATGCAAGAAAAAGAACGTAATTAAAACAATTTATTAAAAATAAAGAGAGATTACAATAAAAAATTTATATATATATATATATATATATATATATATTCATATTTTTTAGAAGCATCAAATTGCATTATTTTTATGCAATAACGTTGAAGTGAATTTTTTTAAATTTAGCACACGAACAAAATCAACCAATCAACTTTTAGTATTACTACGCAAACTCCAAATATTTTCTCTCTAGACATTTGATTTCCCAGCTTTTTCGATGTGCTTGTGCTACCATCACAAGACGTACACCCGAGTATAATTTTCTATCTGAGAATGGCCGCGATGTTGTCCAACTGTTCGCGGTATGCGCCTCGTGTGATATCACGAATTTCTATATTACAAAATAAGGTAAATGTCGTTACGGTCACTGATTTTAATGACGACGTTATTTCTATGGTAATATATGAATTCGTACAATTAAATTTCCAATGTTCTTTGAAATAATTTTGATAAGGAAACTTGAGATGTCGAAATTACACCACTCTTTCACCTATTCTTTATTGTTATATAACAGAAAAATGTAATTCTTTTTTAATTTCATTCTTATCTTATTAATTCATTAAAAAATCATTATAATTCTACACGCACATATTTTATATATATATATATATGTATGTATATATATATGTATATATATATATATTAGTTCATTCATTTGTAAATTTTCTAATTAATATCTTTTTAATAATCTTAATAAATTTAATGAATAAAATATTTTACTTTCATTCAAGAGCAATATTTATTTGTGTCTTTTTTATTATATGCAATGCATTTTATTTAAATGATAATATTGTCACTGCGCTAATCAATCATTAATGTCATATTTTAGTATAGAATTATTTTACTAATTATTAATGATACATAAATCAATTAATTTCATGATAGATGATCAAAGTTACAATTCCACATCACTTTTTTTGCAGGTTGTGAGATCCTTACAAAAAGAAGGTAAGGTTAATCATTATTAGGGACAGTATATGTTAAGAAAGTGATGTGATATAGCCAGTTCTAAAAAATATTATCTTTATAGAGTGCCATTAGATGACATTAAGGATAATTATGAATACATAACCTATTAATTACATAAAATCATTTTTGTAGGACGTGTATTATATATCCATACCAAACATGTGGATGTCACAACTTCATTGTAAGTAATATAATCTATTTATAAAAAGAATCTATATGTGTATCTACATTATTTCAATGTATTTAATTTTCAATTAGTATGTATGATAGCATATTTTTCTACTTTTTAGATTAGAAATTATTACTTTTTAATATTGTTATTTAGATATTCTAAAAATAGCACGACTCATCGATGGAAAATCTCAGCTAGACATTTACGTTCCACACCTGCATTGTGTAAGCAAATATTAATTATACTATCTAGTATAATAAATTAAAGTAGTTTATATAAAATATTATTCGATCAAAATATTTTATATAAAAATCAATACAAAATATTGTTATAATACTTTAATTTATAATAGGGGAGATAAAGGAAGTTGTAGTACCAGCATTTGCAGAGAGTGTTAGTGAGGGAGATGTGAGGTGGGAAAAAAAAGTTGGTGATCTAGTGAAGGAAGATGATGTCTTATGTGAAATAGAAACTGACAAGGTAAACTTACCATAAAGTTTTTTATAATAAATTATTTGATTATTATATTAATATATTTCAGACTTCAGTTCCTGTTCCTTCACCTGGACCAGGTGTCATAAGAGAGATCTATACTAAAGATGGTGATACTGTAAAACCAGGACAAAAATTATGTACCATCGATATCGGCGCTACTGATGGTGTAGCTGCAGATGTATCAAAGGCAAAACCTGCAGAAGCTGCACCACCACCTCCTCCACCTCCTACAGCTGCACCTCCACCGCCTCCACCTCCTGCAGCTGCAGCTCCACCACCACCGCCTCCACCAGTAACTCCATCTGCTGTACCACCGCCTAGTGCTAAACCTCCACCTTCCCAACCACCTATTGCATCTATTCCAGTTGCTGCCATCAAACATGCACAGGTGAGAAAAAATGATATATATTTAAGTAATTTCTTATTTAAAAAATCATATTTTTTAGTCATTGGAAGGAGCAAAAGTTCAGTTACCACCAGCAGATTATACACGTGAAATAATTGGTACAAGAACAGAGCAAAGAGTTAAAATGAATAGAATGCGTTTACGTATAGCGGAAAGATTAAAAGATGCACAAAATACGAATGCCATGTTAACAACTTTCAATGAAATTGATATGAGGTTATTTCTAATTTTATTATACCGTTGAATTTATCAAGATAAAATCCGTAAATGCATTGGTACTTATATTGATGATTCTTTTTTTTCCAGTCGAATTATGGAATTCCGTAAAACTCATCAAGATAGTTTCACGAAGAAATACGGTATCAAGTTAGGATTCATGAGTCCATTTATTGCGGCGAGTTCTTATGCCCTCAAAGATCAACCTGTTGTTAATGCAGTTATCGATGGCACCGATATAGTATACAGAGATTACGTTGATATTAGCGTTGCAGTAGCTACACCAAAAGGTCTTGTTGTTCCTGTTATACGTAGTGTGGAAAATAAAAATTTTGCCGACATAGAAATTGCTTTAGCTGCATTAGGAGATAAAGCTAGAAAAGGAAAAATATCCGTAGAAGATATGGATGGTGGTACTTTTACAATAAGTAATGGTGGTGTATTTGGTTCTCTTTTGGGAACTCCTATAATAAATCCACCACAAAGTGCTATTTTAGGAATGCATGGTGTTTTTGATAGACCTATTGCAGTTAAAGGACAGGTAAATATTTGATTCTTCGTTTAGTCGATATAATTTCTACTTATAAAGGAAAAAAAAGAAAAAATACTTATGCAATAAATTTTACAGGTTGTCATCCGACCAATGATGTATGTAGCTTTAACATATGATCATCGATTAATCGATGGTCGCGAAGCTGTGATGTTTTTGAGAAAAATTAAAGATGCAATAGAAGATCCAAGAATAATATTAGCTGGTCTTTAGGCAGAACGATAACATTCTTTCTTATTCAATCACTTTAAACACACCTCTTATCCCTTTATGGGATATTTTGTACATCTCTCTGTGTACGCTGCTCTATTGTATTATATTTTATTCATTTGGAAGATATGATATATACCAGCAAAGTTGTGATGACTGAGATTAAAAGGAAGTAAGACAGATGTCTAAAATAGAATACAAAGCAATTTTAGTACATCACAAGGACATCGCGTTATACATACATAAATTCGAAATCTGTACTTATATTAATTTAATCACATTTATTTCTTGCATATACCTGGTCTTTTAATGTATCATACTTTTAATTTAAAAGCAAAGTATAAATTATATACTGTCCATTTAATATCAGTTATAAACTTTAATCCTTTTTAATGTGTTTCAACATAAATATTATTTTAGTATAAACTTATAAATATTTTATACATTGAATAACTAAAAACTATATCGAGTAATTATTGCTCGTTATTCCAAGTTTGAAGTTAATTGCACGACTACATATTCCAATAATCATAAGGACAGTTTCCTATTTTATAAATGAATGACCAAAACTATATCATTCTTGTAATTATACAATTATTTACAACACAATTGTATATATTAAGTTTGTCAAATCCTGGAATTTTTAATATTTAGTCTGTATATGTGTGTGTATATACATATATATATATATATATATATGCGCACACATACATAATGTAATTAAATTAAATTGTTTTAGGGAAATCATCTGCTATTTATTTTGGGTTTTATTAACTCCACTATGAGAACAAAGATTTATTTATGAGGTGTCAGAGGAGTGATGATCAGCAAGAGTTAGAGAATACTCTATTGAAAATAGATGTATGTAAATGCTACAATAAAATCTCAGTGATTTACCAGTTGTTAGTATTGTTAATAAAACAAAAATATACCATTAAAAGAATTTTATATATATACATATATATATATTATATATATACATATACACTTTATAAGAAAAATATTTTCAATTTTGCATTCATGACGTATATCGTGACGTATATACTCGCACACATTTATATGTATACGACACAATTTTTTGCACTTGAAATAAATACAAGCAAAAGATTAATTTTTTGAAATGTTTCACAAATTAAAATAATTCCCTTTAAGACAATATATATTTCATATGAGATGCAACTAAATAATAATATGAATATTAAGATATATTTGTTCACTTACGTTTTATTATCAATTATTTAACAATTCGACAAAGTAAAATGCGTATTACACGAACTAATAATATTGGCATTAAATAAATAAGACTAATTAAAGTTATTTAATTTACCACTTTTGATTGGTCTGAATTCGACCAATCGCAGCACAACCTATTGTAAACGATTCATTCAGTACGTAATACAGTCGTTCTCTGTAAACGCGATTTCTATGAATGACTTCGCCGTTTCTCATAGTGTTGTGTGGTTGATTAAAAATGGTAAGTTGTTAAAATTGTGATTATTAATATGAAAAATAGTATAACTTTATATAAATAGGATATAATTTAAACGATAGAAATATTTTTTACGTGTACGTATTTTAATTTATAGAAATATATAGCATTATAAAAATTTTTAGGTTAATTGTAAGAATTGGTGACACGAATAAAACATATTAATGTGTCACATATTAGAAATATTTGTAATCGTAGAATAATAAATACTTTAATACGATAATGATATGTTTTCTATCTAGGGACAAAATCAATCTGGTAGTGGTGGTACAGGTGGAGACAAAAAAGATGATAAAGATAAAAAGAAGAAATATGAACCACCTATACCTACGAGAGTAGGAAAAAAGAAGAGACGTACTAAAGGTCCAGATGCAGCTTTAAAATTACCTCAAGTAACACCTCATACGCGTTGCAGATTGAAACTTTTAAAGCTTGAACGTATAAAAGATTATTTGCTTATGGAAGAAGAATTTATTAGGAATCAAGAACGTTTAAAGCCACAGGAAGAGAAGAATGAAGAAGAAAGATCAAAAGTGGACGATCTTCGTGGAACACCAATGTCCGTTGGAACATTAGAAGAAATCATCGATGATAATCATGCTATAGTATCTACTTCTGTTGGGTCGGAACATTATGTATCGATTTTATCATTTGTCGATAAAGATCAATTAGAACCTGGTTGTTCCGTATTATTGAATCACAAAGTTCATGCTGTAGTAGGGGTATTAGGTGATGATACAGATCCTATGGTTACAGTAATGAAATTAGAAAAAGCTCCGCAAGAAACATATGCAGATATTGGAGGTATACAATCGATTTTGAATCATTCAAAAAAGCTTATATATATTTTTTTATAATATTGTATCATAAAAATGTAACATAAAAAATATTTTTCTATCTTAAAATATTTTAGGACTTGATACTCAAATTCAAGAAATTAAAGAATCAGTAGAATTACCATTAACTCATCCAGAATATTATGAAGAGATGGGCATTAAACCTCCTAAAGGAGTTATACTATATGGACCACCTGGGACGGGTAAAACACTTCTGGCAAAAGCTGTAGCTAATCAAACATCTGCAACTTTTCTTAGAGTTGTTGGTTCTGAACTGATACAAAAATATTTGGGTGATGGTCCCAAACTTGTAAGGGAATTATTTAGAGTTGCAGAGGAACATGCTCCATCCATAGTTTTTATAGATGAAATTGATGCAGTAGGAACAAAAAGATATGATAGTAATAGTGGTGGGGAAAGAGAAATTCAAAGGACTATGTTAGAACTCTTAAATCAACTTGATGGTAATCATTACATTAATGTAATTTAATTGTTATTGCCGTTCAATATTTCTCATAATATTTATGTAATGTTCCTTTGATATAAACTAGGTTTCGATAGTAGGGGAGATGTAAAAGTTGTTATGGCTACCAATAGAATAGAGACATTAGATCCAGCATTGATAAGACCAGGACGTATTGATAGAAAAATAGAATTTCCATTACCGGATGAAAAAACTAAAAGAAGGATTTTCAGTATTCATACTAGTAGAATGACCTTAGCACCAGACGTAAATTTAGCAGAATTAATTATGGCAAAGGATGATTTGTCTGGTGCAGATATAAAGGTATAATATATTTATGTATAATACTCTATTTAACACAGTATTGTTAATTACAAACGATTTCTTTTTAGGCTATATGTACTGAAGCTGGTTTAATGGCATTACGTGAACGTCGTATGAAAGTTACTAGTGATGATTTCAAAAAATCTAAAGAAAGTGTTTTGTATCGTAAAAAGGAAGGATCACCGGAAGGATTATACTTATAAACAACAAATTATTTACACATCTTACTCTTTATTTACTGCTAATATAAGAACATCATTCGTGTCAATACAAACTTATTAACAAAAAACAATATCGTACAATATTTATACCTATAATTCTTTAAAATATAAATATAAAATCATATATTCGATCCTAATTTGTGGATATCGATATTATTTTTTACTATGATCAACTCAAGATTTTTATGTAATGTCTTGATAACATTCTTAGAATATGTTTTTTGCTTCTCTATAATATCTATAAATGGCACGTCTTCTATTTGTCCATTAACATCTTTATTTTTCGATTCTTCGTTGCATATATAACATATACCCTTTTTAGTTTCATGAAGTATATCTTTTACAACCGAAGATAGTTCCATATTTTGTTGCATAGAATTAATTAGACCTTTATATTTTCCTAACATAAATGCTGTATTGAAAGCATCTTTATAGCCCATATCAAATCCTTCTTGAAACACTGATTCTTGTCCATCTTCTATACCTTCTTTATAACCAATCTGGAAGAAAAGGGATAATTTGTAAAATTATTGATTTTGATTTCAAAAATATAAAATAATAAAAATAATTATTTACATTAAAAACTTACAGTAGAAGCTGCAGTGATAAGTCGATCCCAGTTCTTATAACCTATAAAGAGATCTTCATCTTCCAGTGCTTGTTTGTTTAAAGAATCAATCACAGTATTCAAAGGATCTTCCATTTTATATGATATTCTCGAATAATTTAATTAATGATTAATTAATGATTTGACAAAAATTATTATATATTTATTATTCGTTTGAAAAATATCATATAAGTTTCAATTCATAAGTATTGTATCAGTTCACGTTTTTTGAGTATTATTAACAAGAAGATCAAATGGAAACCGAAACAAGTACATCAGAAGAACGAGACAAGAGTACACCTAATGATCCTAATGGTCTTGATACAATAGAACAAAAGTATGTTTATATTACATATTTAAATACATGCTATGACTTTTACTCGATTGACTTTGTTTATTAGGTTAGAAATGTAACTGAAAGGTGAAGAGAGCTTGTATTGAATAATATGACGTATGGCATAAATTTTTCGAATTTTAAATAATCTTAATGTATTATATATATATATATATATATTTTTTTTTTTTATATTTTTATAATATTTACAGAATAATTGCTTTGGCACAAGCAAGACCAAAAGGAATATCTGACAAAGATTTGGTGAGTGAAATTCCAAATATACAACCAGCCCAAAGAGCACAAATTATAAATAAGTTATTATCTCAAGGATATTTCGATTTGTTTAAACATGGTGGATCATTACTTTATCGGTTAAAAGATCCGTCTAAAACAAAAATTGCTAAGGGTGCTGATAATGAAGAGAAAATTGTATATAGTATAATTGAAGAAGCTGGGAATAAAGGAATATGGATTAGAGACATAAGATTTAAATCTAATCTAATGCCTATTCAATTGAATAAAATTCTCAAAAGTTTGGAAACCAAAAAGTTTATTAAAGCGGTGAAGTCTGTAGCAGCTAGTAAAAAAAAAGTATACATGCTCTATAACTTAGAACCGGATAGATCTGTTACTGGTGGTGCATGGTATCAAGATCAAGATTTCGAAGCAGAGTTTGTAGATATTCTTAACCAACAGTGTTTTCGATTTTTGGAACAAAAAAGAGAAGAAGCGAATAAATGGGACGGCGGACCTATAGATGCTAGAAATATAGCATTCGCCTCATCTAAAGAAGTTTGGAAATTTATTTCAGATTTAGGAATAAGCAAGGTTTTCATTTGTTATTATTATACAATAAACTATATCCTGGTATCAATATTAATCAAATATATTTCTAGGTAAAATTGTCGGTTGAGGATTTGGAAATGATTTTGAATACTTTGATATACGATGGAAAAGTAGAAAAAACATTATCCAGTGATGGAAGCAATTTATATAGATCCGTACAACCTTTATTAACTTCTCCAGGGCTAATTAAAGTCCCTTGTGGAGTTTGTCCTGTAAATTTTATATTCTTCTTAATTTTTCATTAACTATTGCGATGTATTATACATTAATACGCTTGTGTGTAATGTAGGTCAGAAAAAATTGTTGCGATATAGGAGATGTTACACCTACGAAGTGTCAATACATCACGGAGTGGATGGATTGAAAATATTATGAGGATAATTTCTCGAGAGATATAATAAAATGCAAGGATATCACTTAAGGGATCCACCGATCAATAACACACAATTACTACCTATAACACAAAATTAGGACAAAATTAATAAAAATAAATGAAGTAGTTTACTCTCCACGTCTGTACATAATTTATAAAAATATAATTTAAACAAGTACAATTAAGAATGTAAAATGTGAGTACTTCTTTAACGTTTAGTTAGAATTAGAAAGAAAAGATTTTGGAAAAGAATTGAAATATACAGCCATTTGCTCGGTAATACTTGCGTTATAAGATTTACAATGAGACTTTGCAAGTATTAACGACCCAGGTCTCACCACGTGGAGGTTGCTGCATGTGGAGACCCACGAGCTAACGGTGACTCTACTCTAAAATCCGCGTTCCGCGATAGCGATCCGCGATACCTTTCCGCTTCAATGCACTGGCTTCTTAACTAACAGGGTATGTGTAGCTTAGCTACTACACACCTCTTACAGATAGCTCCACCATTTGCACCGTCTGCTTCAGACATAACGAATTATTAAGCACATTCGAATTCGTGCTTTCCGAATTTCGAACAATCAAAGCGCACTCCTTAGAAATACTAATCGCGTCGCGACACTCACGTGTGTGTTATGATTACGTAGATTCTACTATTAAGCCGAAATTCGCGAGGTATACCCATCGAAATTTTGAAGAAATCAAACGAAGTCCACGGTAGGACCTTTAATCGCGCCCGAACACCCACGCAAGTGTTAGAAAAACGATGATTCTACTCTACAATTCGCGTTTTCGATTCGAACAATCAAACGTAATATATTCGCGCCCGAGAACACCCACGCCTGTGCCCGCCGACACGCGCGCCAGTGTTCTTCCTATCCTTCCCGTATTCGCGAGTAAAAATCGATGATGAATCCCGCCATGCGACGAATCATCCGGCCGCTGATGAATCTATCCCTCGATGACCTATACTGTAAAAGAAAAAGTTAAGTAGGAAATAAAAGAACAAGAAAATATATAAAACAAAATAATATACATATATATACATATATAAAATATAAATAGAAAATAAATATATATAAATAGATAAGAGACCTAGAAATAGAAACGAAAAGAGAAGCAGCATGCACCATCCCTTGGGTCCTACCTAAACTTATAAATTATTATTAATAAAAATAGATTAAAAACATAATCAAAAACATAATGAAAAACATAATTAAAAGCATAATTAGAAACATAAACACATAATTAAATACATAATTAGAAAGAAACAACATAAATAAATATAAAGAATACATAATTAAAAGGAAATAACATAATAATAACATAATTGAAAACATAATTTAAATAGAAAAAATGAGAGAAACCAGAGCCGGCGAAAGAAAAGAGAGCCCCAGAAAGAGAAGAATAGAGACCCCCAAAAAGATAAGACAAGAGAAAAAGCTTTATATGATGCTGAGACAGCAACCCGCACAGAAGCCCTCCCCCACAGGCCCCTCCTATGGGTCCCACCCGAAATACAAAAATGATAATTAATGAAAGTAATTAAGAATAAATAGAAATAACAGCGAACATAAAAATGTGATAGAAAAATTTCCTTTTCGTTTCTGAGAAATTATTGTACAATGGATTTCTGCTCTTTTTCTTCTTTTGATGTATTATTAGCTATATAAAATGAAAGTATGTTAATGTTCAGTTGGAATTAGTTTGAAAAGATATTGAAAAAGTAAAAAAATATGCAGCCATTCGCTCAGTAATACTTGCGTTAAAGAATTTATAATTAGTGTATGCAAGTAATACCGACCCAGGTCTCACTACGTGGAAGTTGCTGCATGTGGAGACCCACGGACTGACGGTGACTCTACTCTAAAATCCGCGTTCCGCGATACCGATCCGTAATACCTTTCCGCTTCAATGCACTGGCTTCTTAACTAACAGGGTATGTGTAGCTTAGCTACTACACACCTCTTACAGATAGCTCCACCGTTTGCACCGTCCGCTTCAGACATAACGAATTATTAAGCACATTCGAATTCGTGCTTTCCGAATTTCGAACAATCAAAGCGCACTCCTTAGAAATACTAATCGCGTCGCGACACTCACGTGTGTGTTATGATTACGTAGATTCTACTGTTAAGCCGAAATTCGCGAGGTACACCCATCGAAATTTTGAAGAAATCAAACGAAGTCCACGGTAGGACCTTTAATCGCGCCCGAACACCCACGCGAGTGTTAGAAAAACGGTAACTCTACTCTAAATTCGCGTTTTCGATACGAACAATCAAACGAAATATAATCGCGCCCGAGAACACCCACGCCTGTGCCCGCCGACACGCGCGCCAGTGTTCTTCCTATCCTTCCCGTATTCGCGCGTAAAAATCGATGATGAATCCCGCCATGCGACGAATCATCCGGCCGCTGATGATCCTATCCCTCGATGACCTAAACTGTAAAAGAAAAAATTAAAGAGGAAATAAAAGAATAAGAAAATATATAAAACAAAATAATATACATATATATACATATATAAAATACAAATAGAAAATAAATATATATAAATAGATAAGAGACCTAGAAATAGAAACGAAAAGAGAAGCAGCATGCACCATCCCTTGGGTCCTACCTAAACTTATAAATTATTATTAATAAAAATAGATTAAAAACATAAATAAAAACATAATCAAAAACATAATGAAAAACATAATTAAAAGCATAATTAGAAACATAAACACATAATTAAATACATAATTAGAAAGAAACAACATAAATAAATATTAAGAATACATAATTAAAAGGAAATAACATAATAATAACATAATTGAAAACATAATTTAAATAAAAAAAATGAGAGAAACCAGAGCCGGCGAAAGAAAAGAGAGCCCCAGAAAGAGAAGAATAGAGTCCCCCAAAAAGATAAGACAAGAGAAAAAGCTTTATATGATGCTGAGACAGCAACCCGCACAGAAGCCCTCCCCCACAGGCCCCTCCTATGGGTCCCACCCGAAATACACAAATGATAATTAATGAAAGTAAATAAGAATAAATAGAAATAACAGCGGACAAAAAAGCGTGATAGAAAAATTTCCTTTTCGTTTCTCTAAGAAATTATTGTACAATATATTTCTGTTAAATTTCTTCTTTTGATGTATTATTAGCTATATAAAATGAAAGTATGTTAATGTTTAGTTGGAATTAGTTTGAAAAGATATTGGAAAAGTAAAAAAATATGCAGCCATTCGCTCAGTAATACTTGCGTTAAAGAATTTATAATTAGTGTATGCAAGTAATACCGACCCAGGTCTCACCACGTGGAGGTTGCTGCATGTGGAGACCCACGAGCTAACGGTGACTCTACTTTACTCTAAAATCCGCGTTCCGCGATACCGATCCCTCATGCCTTCCGCTTCGGATATTTAGGGCGACTTAGCTAACAGGAGGTATCTAGCCTCAGCTACAGGGACCCCACTTACAGAGAGCTTTACCGTTCAACACCCTCGCCTCGGGCATAATGGATTATTGAGCACATCTGAATTCGTGCTTCCGAATTTCGAACAATCAAAGCGCATTAATCGCGTTCGCGACACTCACGTGTGTCATAGTTACGTAGATCCTACTGTTCTATGCAAATTCGCGAAGTAATCTAATCGATATGTCGAAAAAATGAAACGAAGTCCCCGGTAGGACTTTCAATCGCGCACGCGAACACTTACGTGAGTGTTAGAATAACGGTGACTCTAAGTTGAAATCCGAAGCGCACTCCGAATTTCAACACTAAAACGAAGTCCATGATAGGACTTTTAATCGCGCCCGGACACCCACGCAAGTGTTCGAAAAACGGTGACTCTACTCTAAATAAACTAATTGAATATTCGAGCAAGCAAAACGAAGTCCCCGGTAGGACTTTTAATCGCGCACGCGAACACTCACGTGAGTGTTAGAATAACGATGACTCTAAGTTGAAATCCAAAGTGACATATGTTAACCGATATTTAGACTTTCCATGATATTTGTCGGGATTTCCGCCCCGCTACCAAATATGAGGATTATCATAACATCAGCCAACTATGTACAGCACTACAAGGTAAACCGTTCGCGCACCCCGAATTTCAACACTAAAACGAAGTCCATGATAGGACTTTTAATCGCGCCCGGACACCCACGCAAGTGTTCGGAAAACGGTGACTCTATTCTAAAAAAAACGCGTTCGCGAGATAATCTAATCGAATATTCGAGCAAATTTAAACGAAGTCCCCGGTAGGACTTTTAAGTCGCGCTCGCGTTCATTCACGTGAGTGTTAGAAAAACGGTGACTCTACTCTAAATTCGCGTTATCGATACGAACAATCAAACGAAGTTTAATCGCGCCCGCGAACACCCACGCCTGTGCTTGCCGACACACGTGCGAGTGTTCTCCTATCCTGCCCGTATTCGCGTGTAAAAATCGATGATGAATCCTGCCATGCGATGTATCATCCGGCCGTAGATGAATCTATCCCTTGATGATCTATACTGTAAAAGAAAAAGACAAAGAGAAAATAAAAGAACAAAAAAATATATAAAATAAAACACAATATATATACAGATTATAAATAGAAAATAAATATATATAAATAGATAAGAGAGCTAGAGAAAGAAACGAAAATAGAAGCATCTCTGCACGATGCTGAAACAGCAGCCCGCATCATTACATGGATACCACCTAAAACATTAATCATAATTAATAAGAATATATTAATAACATAATTAGAACCATAATAAAAAACATAATTAAAAACATAAAAACATAATTAAAAAGAAATAACATAAATAAATATTAAAAAAACATAATTACAAGGAAATAACATAATTAAATTCTGAAAAGACATAATAAAAAGAAATAACATATTAATAATATAATTAAAAACATAATTAAAGAAGAAAAATATGAGTATTAAAAGAGACCTGCTGAAAGATAAGAAAATAGAACTAGCTCTGCACGCTGCTGAAACAACAGTCCGCTTCATCTCAGGGGTCCTACCTAAAGCTTATAAATTAAAATTATTAAGAATATATTAATAACAAACCTAAAAACATAAAAACATAATTAAAAAGAAATAACATAATAAAAATCTGAAAAGACATAATGAAAAGAAATAACATATTAATAACATAATTAAAAACATAATTAAAAACATAATTAAATAAGAAAAATATTAGATAGAAAAGAAAGCTGTAGAAAGATAAGAAAATAGAAGCAGTTCTATATGATGCTAAGACAGGAACCCGCACAGAGGCCCACACCCATGTCCCCATCCCATGGGTCCCACCCGAGACTTATAAATCATAATTAATAATAGTAAATAAGAATGAAAAATATGAAATAGAAAAGAGAGCCCCAAAAAGGGAAGAAAAGAGAAACAGCTCTATAAGAAGCTAAGACAGCAACCCGCACAGAGGCCCACACCCATGTCCCCATCCCATGGGTCCCACCCGAGACTTACAAATCATAATTAACAGGAGCAAATAACAATGAAAAATATGAAATAGAAAAGAGAGCTCCAGAAAGAGAAGAAAAGAGAAGCAGCTCTACATGATGCTGAGACAGCAACCTACACAGTGGCACACATCCATGGGTTCTAGCCGAGATGTATATAGAGGATAATTAATGATAGTAAATAAGAAAAAATAGAAATGACAGTAATTATACGAACGATAAAATGCTGAATTTAATTTGATTAAACTTAAGAAAAATAAAAGATTAATTGAAAAGAAATGAAATATTCTGAACACAGATATAAATAAATATTATTCTCTCTGAAAGAAATATTATATTTATTAATCGATAATATATGATTATATATGTACATGTTCTCTATAACGTTGCTAAGAATATCCTATTGTTTAAATATTAATTAATTATTCCTTCACGTGTACGCGATCCCACGACTCGGACCTAGCTGAAAAGAAATAAGGAAAGAAAAAAGAATTAATATATATGTATATTAATTATACGAACGATAAAATGCTAAATTTAATTTGATTAAACTTAAGAAAAATAAACGATTAATATAAATAAATATTATTCTCTCTGAAAGAAATATTATTATATCTAATAATCGATAGTAAATGACAATACATGTATATGATTTTTATAACGTTGCTAAGAATATCTTATTGTTTAAATATTAATTAATTATACTTTACGTGTATCCTATATCGTTTAAATGTTAAGATAATCTTCTTTATTAATTATTCCTTCCCGTGTTGGCGACCCCACGACTTGGAACTATCTGGAAAGAAATAAGGAAAGTAAAAAGAATATGTACATATTAATTATATGAACGATAAAATTATGAATTTAATCTAATTAAACTTAAGGAAAATAAAAGATTAATTAACAAAAAAAAAAAAAAAATGAAATATGCTGAAAACTGATGTAAAGAAATATTATGCTCTCTGAAAGAAATACTGTATTACTTGTACATTTCATAGACATATGATTTTTTAATATAGATTTCGATTTTATTAAAATAAAATTATGAATTTAATTGAACTTTAGAAAAGAAAAAAAATGTATAAAATTTATCAATCGACTTTAACGTAAAATTTGATTCTATTAAACTAAAATTATTAATTCAATTGAATTTTAGAATAGGGAAAATGTGTAAAATTTATATCTCGAGTTTAATATTAAAAATTTATAAAATATGAAGTAATGTCTATTCGTGTACACGGAATGTTACTTCGTCTTAGTTTTTTAAATCTACACCCCTACAGGCATCACCATAAGAGCATTTTGAATGACAACATGATAAAAATAAAATACGACTAAGAACCATTCTCGAAAGTTTCTAGTGAATTTTCGAAAATAATTCAATAGCCTAATAATTGTCCTCTTGAGCCACGATTTGTGATTGACCTCTTCGGCATATAGCATCTTGTTTAATTCGTGCCCTAATCAAATCAGAAACTGTAACGACAAATTATCATTCAGAAACTGTAACGACAAAATTTTATTCGAAATAATAAGATATAAAAGAAAATCTTTACACAATTATTGGTAACCTAAGAAAAATTTTAATTAGTATATTAATTACTGAAAATCCTGAGCTAAAAATTAATTAATTTAGTTATCTAGGCTTACGGACTATGACTCTACAAGTCTCTTTGTTTTTTTAGCAATTATTCTACTCGACTTTTCTCTTTTTCAAAAGCAACGACTTTATTGAGACTTCTCTTTTATCAATTCAAATTAATAAAATATTTAATTAATATTTATTTAAAAATATATAGCAACCCTTGGACGTTCCCTTTTTACAAGCGAATATTTTTATTATTATAAGAAAATCATGCAGAATTACGCTTGTAATCCAGATACTATCCATCGCGAATATCTTCTTGTTCATTTTTTATTAAAATTTCTGGGTAACGATTCTTTGATATTATGATTTAAGAAAAATATTTAAAAGTGAATTAAAATATTCCAAATTTGTAATAATTATAAACGCGTTTTAACAAGAAGAACTTATCCTGATCTAATAAATAAATGAAAAAATAAAAAATCATTCACGAGTAAATCACCGAAGAAATTTACTCGTGGTCATTCAATGCTCTTCTAATAATTAATTACAACCAATCACTCGTGCCAATTTGGACCTTTCGTCCTTGACATGATTAAGTGATCAGAGGGATTTAAAAATTCACTCACTACTTAAGAAGTTCTGCGATGGCTCCAAAACACTCGTTCATGGTTGAAGTCGAAATTGAGGATGAATGATTCTTTAAAATTAAGTAGGTCAACATCGAAGTTGATTGAGATCCTCTTCAATGATGCACTGATTCTATTACGCGATAAATATTTTTAAACGAACGGTCACTGAATTTACTTCGCGAAACTCTACTGTCTTTTATAAATACAGTCTATGTGACTGTTAAAAAAGCAAAACACTTTTTGTGAACAAACACTGACTCTAACGATTGCATTGCACACAATCGATAAAAATACACTTGTTTAAATCGCGAAACCCGAACGAACAAACACTGCTTCTACTTCGCGATATTCTTATTTCAGCGATACTGAAAATATTCAATTAAATAATTGCTTCGCGCGCGATTGCAATGATAATCTGAAACAAAAAATTAAAATCAAAATTATTACTATCAGTTTTATAATAAGAATAAATATATAAATTATTGAAACGTGCAATACAAAAATATATTTACCTTAAATAATCGTTGATACTTGCAGCAAAGACATCATGAGATACTTCCGATGTTTACTCATCAAAGGCTAAAGGAGAACTGATAGATAAGAACTGATTTAATAATCGTTCAAGTTTATAAGGATATCGTATATGATAATAAAAAAAAAAAATACGCGATGAAAATTTAAAAGTATCGAAACTTCAAATTAAAATTATTCTAAGTTCACGCGCGTCTCATCTTTATAATGTTTAAATGAATCTACAATTGTTTAAATATTGGTTTATTGTACTACGTGTACATTAAATATTGTTTAAATAATTATAAAATTACCGAAATTATTAATTTACAAGTTTTCGCGATAAGAAATAAAGAGTCCGATGTGCACTGGTCGAAGTGCAGGAGTAAACTAACTCACGAATCCTCAAAGTTAATCAAAGGAACGTTTATGTTTATATTGCAGAAGGCCAACAACCGCGAGTTTAAAATTTTTAAGTATTGGAATTTTATTTTAAAATTATTTTTAGTTTCTCGCGTGTTTCTTTCTTTATATTGAATAAATGAATCTACAATTGTTTAAATATTGGTTTATTATACTACGTCTACGTTAAATATTGTTTAATTAATTATAAAATTACCGAAATTATTAATTTACAAGTTTTCGCGATAAGAAATAGAGAGACCGATGTGCACTTGTCGAAGTGCAGGAGTAAACTAACTCACGAATCCTCAAAGTTAATCAAAGGAACGTTTATGTTTATATTGCAGAAGGCCAACAACCGCGAGTTTAAAATTTTTAATTATTGGAATATTATTTTAAAATTATTTTTAGTTTCTCGCGTGTTTCTTTGTTTATAATGTTTAAATGAATCTACCATTGTTTAAATATTGATTTATTATACTACGTCTACGTTAAATATTATTTAATTAATTATAAAATTACCGAAATTATTAATTTATAAGTTTTCGCGATTAGAAATAGAGAGTCCGATGTGCACTGGTCGAAGTGCAGGAGTAAACTAACTCACGAATCGTTAAAGTTAATCAAAGGAACGTTTATGTTTATATTGCAGAAGGCCAACAACCGCGAGTTAAAAATTTTTAAGTATTGGAATTTTATTTTAAAATTATTTTTAGTTTCTCGCGTGTTTCTTTCTTTATAATGTTTAAATGAATCTACCATTGTTTAAATATTGATTAATTATACTACGTCTACGATAAATATTGTTTAAATAATTATAAAATTACCGAAATTATTAATTTATAAGTCCCCCGATCAGAAATAGAGAGTCCGATGTGCACTGGTCGAAGTGCAGGAGTAAACTAACTCACGAATCCTCAAAGTTAATCAAAGGAACGTTTATGTTTATATTGCAGAAGGCCAACAACCGCGAGTTTAAAATTTTTAAGTATTGGAATTTTATTTTAAAATTATTTTTATTTTCTCGCGTGTATCTTTCTTTATAATGAATAAATGAATCTACCATTGTTTAAATATTGATTTATTATACTACGTCTACGTTAAATATTGTTTAATTAATTATAAAATTACCGAAATTATTAATTTATAAGTTCTCGCGATCAGAAATAGAGAGTCCGATGTGCCCTGGTCGAAGTGCAGGAGTAAACTAACTCACGAATCGTCAAAGTTAATCAAAGGAACGTTTATGTTTATATTGCAGAAGGCCAACAACCGCGAGTTTAAAATTTTTAAGTATTGGAATTTTATTTTAAAATTATTTTTAGTTTCTCGCGTGTTTCTTTCTTTATAATGTTTAAATGAATCTACCATTGTTTAAATATTGATTAATTATACTACGTCTACGATAAATATTGTTTAAATAATTATAAAATTACCGAAATTATTAATTTATAAGTTTTCGCGATTAGAAATAGAGAGTATCGATGTGCACTGGTCGAAGTGCAGGAGTAAACTAACTCACGAATCCTCAAAGTTAATCAAAGGAACGTTTATGTTTATATTGCAGAAGGCCAACAACCGCGAGTTTAAAATTTTTAAGTATTGGAATTTTATTTTAAAATTATTTTTAGTTTCTCGCGTGTATCTTTCTTTATAATGAATAAATGAATCTGCAATTGTTTAAATATTGGTTTATTATACTACGTCTACGTTAAATATTGTTTAATTAATTATAAAATTACCGAAATTATTAATTTACAAGTTTTCGCGATAAGAAATAGAGAGATCGATGTGCACTGGTCGAAGTGCAGGAGTAAACTAACTCACGAATCCTCAAAGTTAATCAAAGGAACGTTTATGTTTATATTGCAGAAGGCCAACAACCGCGAGTTTAAAATTTTTAAGTATTGGAATTTTATTTTAAAATTATTTTTAGTTTCTCGCGTGTTTCTTTCTTTATAATGTTTAAATGAATCTACCATTGTTTAAATATTGATTTATTATACTACGTCTACGTTAAATATTATTTAATTAATTATAAAATTACCGAAATTATTCATTTATAAGTTTTCGCGATTAGAAATAGAGAGTCCGATGTGCACTGGTCGAAGTGCAGGAGTAAACTAACTCACGAATCCTCAAAGTTAATCAAAGGAACGTTTATGTTTATATTGCAGAAGGCCAACAACCGAGAATTAAAAATTTTTCAGTATTGGAATTTTATTAAAAATTATTTTTAGTTTCTCGCGTGTTTCTTTGTTTATAATGTTTAAATGAATCTACAATTGTTTAAATATTGGTTTATTGTACTACGTGTACATTAAATATTGTTTAAATAATTATAAAATTACCAAAATTATTAATTTATAAGTTTTCGCGATTAGAAATAGAGAGTATCGATGTGCACTGGTCGAAGTGCAGGAGTAAACTAACTCACGAATCGTCAAAGTTAATCAAAGGAACGTTTATGTTTATATTGCAGAAGGCCAACAACCGCGAGTTTAAAATTTTTCAGTATTGGAATTTTATTAAAAATTATTTTTAGTTTCTCGCGTGTTTCTTTCTTTATAATGTTTAAATGAATCTACAATTGTTTAAATATTGGTTTATTGTACTACGTGTACATTAAATATTGTTTAAATAATTATAAAATTACCGAAATGATTAATTTATAAGTTTTCGCGATTAGAAATAGAGAGTCCGATGTGCACTGGTCGAAGTGCAGGAGTAAACTAACTCACGAATCGTCAAAGTTAATCAAAGGAATGTTTATGTTTATATTGCAGAAGGCCAACAACCGTGAGTTTAAAATTTTTCAGTATTGGAATTTTATTTTAAAATTATTTTTAGTTTCTCGCGTGTTTCTTTCTTTATAATGAATAAATGAATCTACAATTGTTTAAATATTGGTTTATTGTACTACGTGTACATTAAATATTGTTTAAATAATTATAAAATTACCAAAATTATTAATTTATAAGTTTTCGCGATTAGAAATAGAGAGTATCGATGTGCACTGGTCGAAGTGCAAAAGAATATTGACTCGATAATCCTCGAAGTTAAGAAAAGGCGCGTTTATGTTTACAGTATACAAGACCAACTACCTCGAGATTAAAATTTGTAAGTATTCCAATATAAAATTAAAATTATTTTCAGTTTCTCGCGCGTATTATTTAATAATAGAGTTATATTGTTTAAACAATTGTGTAACTGTTTAATTTAAACATTATTTATTGTCTGTTTCCAAACATATACTTTAACTTATTAAAGCTAATTTGTAATAATTAAGAAAGAAATATTCTATTTACCTTATGATTAATTAATTATTAATTATTTTTTCTTAATATCGGTTTCATAACCAAACTCTATCATTGTAATATGTTTTACATGCATGACGTGTATAACATTTAAGTATATCTATTTCTTTTTCTATTTCTTCTTCTTATCATCATTATTGTTATTATTATTATTAGATATTATTATATAATATATTATTATTATAGTAATAATAACGGTAATATTAATAATATAAACTTTTCATACAGAAAAGACTACAAAAATAAACGATACTTATTCACGTAGTTTATAGATAATGTGGTGAGCTATTAAGATTTTGAATTTTTTAATATAATATATAATATATAACTATTTACTAATTTTTTAATCACTTTTTTCATTTAAAATAATTGTTAACATTATCTTGCGAATTACTACAACTTGTCTGTTTGTATTAATTAATAAAACTAAACGATAGTTAGAACCAATAGCAGCCATTCATCTTACGCCACATGGCGTATGCATACTGTGAAAATTCTCATCGGCCAATCAGAATTGTGCAGTTAAATTCTCGTCATTTATCATAATTTTTATTTAAATTTTAAAATCTATAAAGCTTTTATTTTTATAATTAAACAACCTGTTTGTCTTGTAGAATAATTGAGAATTATATTTTCAGTGCAGGCATGTGTATATATGTAAATTTTTGAAAATTTATTTTGAATATTTAAAATATTGACTTTTAGCTCCAGTCAATTCTGATTGGACTATACTTGCATAGATGTTAATACCGCCCAATCGCCATTCAGTGGAACTAATATTTATCTACGTATGATTTTTTATCTCTGAATCAATTTCACACGTTACACGTACGTGTCGGTTGTTTAGTTATTAGAAAAATATAGTTTTATGATATTAAGTAGGATATTTATTCTTGAAAATATATGTTTTATATATTTTGTATATTTAATATTTACAACGTTCGCGTATTCTTTTAATTATTAGTCATTTGATTTTTCATAAAGGAAAATGAAGAAATTTTTGATCATAATTGCTGCTTTGCAACTTTGTATTTTTGTTAAATCAACAGAAATAGATCCAAAATATCTCAGATGTCTAGGTAAGTTTTTATGTCTTTTTCTAAATTACTAATAAATATGAAATTTTATAGACATTAATACATTTATATATTACATAGTCTGTAGGGCAACTATAGATGAACTAAAAACTGAATTAGGAAAGATCGATCCTTCAATAGAAATAGAAGTTGGAAATTATAGGATGGATGCTAAAGGAAATAGTATTACAAAGAAAGTAAGTCTTTATTTGAACATACATTCAGAATACGTATCAAAAAATTTAACAGAATATTGTTTGAAGGTATCTAAGGCACGTTCTGAAATCCACATTTCTGAAACTATTGATGAAATTTGTGAAAAAATGTCAGATTATGTGAGAGCGACATATAAAACAAATGGTCAATTGACAATTTTAAATCTTATGAGCCCATCTGGTGTTATGAATCCTGAGATGAGTAAAGTCGATTTAATTCAAGATAATGACTTAAATAAGAGCCTGAAATATTATGTTAGTACATTGATTCAAATCTCTAATATTTTTTAATGTAACAATTTTCTAGATCATGATTTTCGTTTCAGTGCGAAGGTATAGTAGAAGAATTCGAAGAACCTATAATCTCTTTATTCAGTAAAGGAGAAACTATGATTAGAAGAAAATTATGTACAGATATTGCAAAGATTTGCGATTCGGAAGATTTTCTTAACGAAGATGGTGTAAATAACAACGAAGATAACAAAATAGAAATAAATGATGAATTATGATCATAACAGAATACTTGAAAAGATTATATGAATATATTTTTTATATAAATATATACATATACTTGTATATGAATTATTTCGTATATGTTCAATTTTTCTTTTTTTTTTTTTTTTTAAGTTAATAACATTAATGTACCTGTATTTAATTAATACGTATATTATACAGATAATTCTATATTATATCGTTAGATAAAAATATATAATATAACTAAGCAAATACGTATATTGAGATGTTTCGAAATTTTTCCGTTAGAGCGGCGCTGTCGTCACGCAAAATGAAGATTGAGTTGACGCTCTTGATTAATTTTATTTATGGTGTTCGGTACCCAAGTTCCTGTGCGTGCTTGTTTCGTCTTCGTTCGCCGCCATTATTACGAAGACGTGAGAGGTTGGTTTTGTTCGTTTTCGCGTGGTCGTGTAAGTTTATCGTAATAATATCACAAATGAAGATGGTAGACAAAATAGAAATGAGTCTCGACGATATTATCAAGCAAAATAAAGGAACAAGAGCACGAGGAGGCGGTGGTAGACGAGGTAGAGGTGTTGGTGGCTCGCCTCGTAGGGGAGCTCGAAGAGCCCAAAGAGTTGGCGGCGGCGTCATGCGAGGACGCAGTCGTGGTGGCATTACAAGAAGTACCTTGCCGTATACAAGAGTAAGTAATTAAAGATTTTCTCAATTACATTTCTTTAGAATTCGAATATAATCGATTATATATTTATCTATATAAGTATATATGTATATGGATATATATATATATATGGGTATATATATATATATATATATAATAAATACATTTAACTTGTCACATGCTTCTCGTACCTATTCTCTTTTACTTCCGCTTTTCTGAATTCAATTTATTTGTATCACGTATATATATATATATATATACATATATATATATTTTTTTTTGATCAACCTTTTGCATGAATTCCTTCAATCAGAATAATTATTTTTCCAAACAAAATTCATTCTATCAATATTGTTTCATTTTTTAATATTTAAGTTTCATTTTAATCGTTTAAATCTCATATTTCTTTTTTATAATGTATTCTCTTTATAAAAGTATAAAAGATTGATTGTACATATACTAATATTTCTAAATTATTAAAGATTTTGTTTTGAAATATAAGATGTAAATTATATATGTAGCTATGATGACTATATTTTGATAACTGATTCTTTGATGTCTTAGTGAATAAAATATTTGATGTTTTGATAGGGTGACGTAAACAGTGCATGGAAACATGACATGTTTGATGGAGTAAAAAAGGTTGGCAGAGGTGCAATAGGCAGTGCAGGTGTTACCAAATTACTCGTATCCAATCTTGACTTTGGAGTATCAGATTCTGATATTCAGGTAATATACTTATATTTAATGTTTGGAAAGAAAGATAGATGTTATATAAGTTCATGTAAATACATAGTTTGAATATATAAATATATATATATGTATGTATGTATGTTTATATGTTTATAATATGTTGTTAGGAATTATTCAGCGAATTTGGACCTCTCAAATCGGCAGCTGTACATTATGATAGATCAGGTCGATCATTAGGCTCTGCAGATGTTATATTCGAAAGAAGAGCTGATGCTATAAAAGCAATGAAACAGTATAATGGCGTACCACTTGATGGTCTGTAAAAGGATTATTCAATAATTGGTTTAATAACTTTAGTTATTAAATTTGTATATCTTATATGAAACTAATAGGTCGTGAAATGAATATACAAGTTGCCACATCTGAGATACCAGTTCCAGCAGTGCGTGGAGGATCAAGACTCAGTGGAAACAGTTACGCACAAAGAACTCAATCTCGTTTTAGAGGTAATCGTGGTTCAGGATCTGTTAGAGGTAATCCATTAAATATTACTTATAAATTTGGCATCTTTAATTGATACGTTCCAATTTTTTATATTGCGTTTCATATCGAAGATAAGTTTGTCTTTATAATTAAATAAAATTATAGGTCGTGGTGCAAGACGTGGTGGTAGAGGAGGAAGTCGACAAGCTACAAAAACTCCTACTGCTGAAGAATTAGATGCAGAATTGGAGGCTTATGTCAAGGAAGTAAAGTAACAAAGCCATAAATTCTTGGCAACCTCTAAAAGTTTTGTTCTTGTCTGATCTAACACAATACATTGTGTTTTCCTTATTTCCGTAAGATATACATATGAAACTAAGTGTAATTATACCATTAGAAAACGAAGTGTTATATGCAATTTCATTTTGAATGGATCTTTTTTTTTTATTTCTGACGTTTCCTTCAGAAATTGGCATACAATTTTTAGGGGGACTCAAGTATGATTTATAGGAGTTAACAGATTTTTTTTATGACACATTAAAAGAAAAAAAAAAAAAAAAAAAAGAAGAAAAAAAGAAAAAAAAAATAATAAAAAGTTATGATATGCTGTAAAGACTGTATGCAATTTGTATGTACTACTACCGTGCGTGTGTGCTCATCAGTATCTGAAAAATACAAACAAATTCATCTTTAACAGTTGTTGTTTATCAAAGTACAGAATGTGCTTCTAGCCCCGAATCTGATTAATTTTAAAGAATTGTCATCATGACCTTAGCGAATCCTTTAATATTTTGTGAGATATTTTTAAATTATGAAAATAATAATGTTTGTTATTGATATTATATTTTTGTAATATATGTTCCAAATGTTGTTCTCAATCATTGATATATATGTATATATCATATACATATATATATATATATATATATATTACCACTATGCATAGATGATACCTGATAGTGGATTAAGGCTGTGATATATGTTAACTAGTCAAATCATATCAACATTATGATTATTTAACTATGCAGTATTGGGCATGTAATATAATGTATTATGACTTTATATTGATACTTGACAGCAAAGGAACCGCAATGCAGCTATGCAAGACTGAAGAAAAGAAACTGACGATCAATAACTAAATAAAAAATGAATAATATTCTCTCAACAATTTAATTCTTCTTGCTTACCTAAAATATAATCCTTTTAAGTATATCCTGCTTTTATTTTATATACATATCTTCTTTTTATATAGTAGTTTGTAATTAAGGATGCACGAAGAATTATCTTTACAAGCATGATCTGATACCGTTAAAGAATTATAAAGGTTTAAAAAAAAAAAAAAAAGAAATTCCTAATTTCATATATGGAGAACAATTCATTTTATTTAAATAATCACACGATTTGTCATTTTGTACATATGTAAAAATATTTACTAATAGAGGCCACAGATGGGGCCTAACGACTGTTAAACTCAGCCCACGATTGCAGAGATCACTACAGAATTGTACTTGCTTTTTCATATAATTTAGGAAGTCATCACGCACTGACTCTATAAATTAATTTTCTAAATGCTTAATAATAAGATCAGTCGAGTTTAGATAATAAATTTTTTACTATGCAATAATAATAATTGTGTACAATACGAGGCATCTTTAGCACACCAGTGTTTTTAAATTATAAAAAAGATAAAAGGGGAGACTGATTTTCTCTTATAATCTTTTAAGCGTTCTTTTTTTATCTTTTAACATTTTTTTCTTTTCTGCTGTTAGTTTTTTATCACCTGCGTGCTTTTTTGGCAGGGGTCCTCCGACTTCAGAGGAAGTGCAGCTTTCCAGACCTGCTTTACTGCCTTTTCCACCGCCCTAGAAATATTGCTATGATTACTTTTACAAGTCTTTAAGGTAAATCAACAACGAATAAAATATAATAATTTATAATTATTGCAATGACATTTTTACCTGCGCATGTATTTCTGTCATCATCTTTGCCCTTTCAGAATAATCATCATACCTCTCTAATAATAATTTACCAGCCTCTTCATTTAATGCAGATTCGGCATTTGGCACTATCAATAAACATTTTACTGTCTATAAAGAAAATTAAAATTCAAAAGAGATTATTAATATTAATTTATTACATTGTAATATTAATATATCATTTTTATATAGATATATATTATTTTACCAATAATATATGTTGAATTCCGAGGTCTGATTTCCAATCCTTCTTCAACGTATTAACACATATTTCACCATTTTTCGCGACATTAGGATGAAAAATTTTTGTAAGGAAAAATGCCTTTGGTGGTCCTTGAGGGAAGTCTTTACCAAGAGCTAATTTAACTCTGAAAAATCCACCGGCATACGGTGTTCCAGCTAGAATATAAAAATATCAATATGAACAGCATACAAATAATATACATTTATTTTACTAATACCAAAGTTATCTAAAGCAAAAGTAATGGTAGAATTTCTTTTTATCATATATTATCTAATCATTATCACCTTTGTACTTGTTCTTTCTATCATTTAAAATAGATAAAATTTATTCATTCTTTTCTTTATCTGTTCGATCAGACTAAAATTCAAATTTATCTTGAACGATACAGAGAATAATACAATTGATACTTAAATGTAAGTTACAATATAGAATTGGATGAAAATGACATTCAAGTAAGGTTATGGTCGAATAAAAGCGTAATCTTTTTTCTTTTTTTCTTTCTAAAAATTTTTTTTTGCCTTTTTTCTTTTTTTTTTTTTTTTTCCCCTTTCTTTCTTTATATATAGTAAATTTATCATACAATCTCTATGATTGTTCCATTGGTTATAATAAAACAATATTGAACTTACAGGGACCTTCGATGATAGCTTGAATGTCTGTGACATCTTCCTCGTTTAAAATAACGCGTATGCCCTCGGGTGGTTGAGTCGTTAGCTCGGTCATTTCTTTTGCCACACGGCGTATTATTTGTGGCGAAAGATTTTCAACATTTGATATCTATAAAGGGGAGAGAGAGAGAGAGAGAGAGAGAGCGAGAGAGAGAGGAGAGAGAAAGAGAGAGAAAAAAGATATATATATATATATATATATAAACAAGGAAGGAAGAAAGAAATAAAAAAACGTGCATCTTATCTCTTTTTCGCGGCGAAGTGTCATTCTAACGAGTATATACGGTAGATACGATCCAGAAGGTAAACAAAGCCTCTGTCAGACGATAGAAACTTTTTTTATGAAGGAAAAACAATTGGATACTCACTGAACTCACAGCGGCCATATCCTGTTGTAATTTTTTTTTATTATTTTTTCCTATTATTTTCGACTAAACGCGTTTTAGTCGCGCGTATTTCAGATAGAACACAGGAATACCTTTAACGTCACAGCACCAGCAGCACGGCATCGCCTGCAATAAGCAACATTTTGAACTGATAGCCAATCGCGTGCGAGTCTCTTACCACATACATAATCTCGAAACCAAAAGTCGATTCTCTCGGAGCGCTTTCGTGTTTTTTTCGCCAAGTAAAGAAAAGCCTCCTCCATCCTCCAATATAAGAGTTTAATATATCTCTGATCGTTTATTCGATATAAATTAATATTAACAACAACAACAATAATAAAATAAAAAAATATATATACATATATATGTATATATACATATATATATATATATATATATATATATATATATATAAGGAATTGATCTCATCGAAGCCGGTATGTGACGTACCTTTTCCTTTTTTTTTTTTATATATATATATATATATATACGCTTCTCCACTCGCAGTGTTACCGATCAGAAAAATCTTTTTCTTTTAGATCTTGAAATATCGCCGTGCTTTGCGTTCCGCCGATCTTCTTCTTCTCGGCGTCAACATATATACGCGCCCCTTTTTTCAACTCAACGAGAACTAAATTTAAATACATACTATCTGCTCGTATTCTTTTTTTGGACACGATGCCAGACAACGCGAGCTCCGAAAAGGTAATACTTTTTTCTCTATCGATATATTATATTATCTTATTCTCTCAAAAGTAATTTTCTCTTCAGGGCGCGCACTTCTTTGAAAGCGTCTGAATCAATCTCATTGATTATTAAAAGAGAGCGTCATCTTTGTCCTGAGAAAATCAATGACAATGAAAAAGATTTCTTCTTTTTCTTCTTCTTATTCTTATTCTTCTACTTCTTCTTCTTCCTCTTTTTCTTTCTCTACTTCTTCTTCTTCTTCCTAGTTCATCAGTTTTTATTTTCTTTTTAGGAGAAGCATATGAAGCAATTGAAGAGAAAAATGGAATGCTGGCGCGAAGTCGTTCTTCCATTAAACTCTATTTTGTTGTGGGAAAGACCTTGGTATCCTGCATTAATTCTTGGCCTTACTACGACTGTATTTTGGTAAGTTCCCAATTCTTTTTATATAGATCATGTTATCTCACTTTGTCAAAGAATAATACTCTTTTATCGTCATTTTATATACATTATTTTAGTATGATTTGGATGTTGGAACCAGCATTACTCACGTTAATATCTCTGTCCTTACTTGTACTGGCTCTTATTGATTACTTTGTCCCAACTATTATTTCTATTTTTTGTACGGCTGATAGTTGGACAGGACAAAAAGAAAAGAAATTAAATGAAATTTGTCATGATCTATCTGAGGCAATTCTTCAATTACAAAGTTTATGGAGATCCGTTGTTAATATACGTAACAGTCGTCCCAATTTAGTAAGTTTTTATCAAAATATTTATATAAATATCAACATATTTATATAAATAATTTGTAAATAGATGTCTATAATATATTCTTTATTACAGTATTATGGAACAATTATGATCTTTCTGATGCTTTTTGCATGGCTTGGAAATACAATTAATAATCTTCTTTTATCTTATCTAGCAGGTAAATATTTTTCAAGATACTTCATCTGTAATATTTCTATAGATTGTTAATGTAATCAATTTCTTTTTTTTTTTTTTTTTCTTTCTTTCTTTTTCTTATAGTTAATGCTGTCTTACTTACACCGGGATTTAAATACAAGGGAAGAGCGCGATCCGCCGTAAAATACATTCACAATTATTTAATTCAAGAAAAATTATCATAAAACATTGGTCTCCGTGCATGTATTATTTATTCTTCATTCTCTTCATACACTTCGTTTGATGCAATTAAATTAGTGTTATTTATAATGTACATGCTATCTAATGGTATATCGCAATGGTTTATATACATTTAATTGTATTACTTTTTAAAGGAAAAACCAAAGCTCTCTGTTTTCTAAAAATATTATAATGGACACTTTCCATTTATTGATTGCAAATTAATATTAAACGACTGAGAGTAACATAAATGGAAAGCATCCTATATATATATGACAGTGTTGTTTATTTTTTTTCTTTCTCTCTTTTTTTTTTTTTTTTTTTTTTTTTTTAATACAGTATTGTATTGAATAATTTGTTTAAAACATTTTATTTTATATCACATCTAGATGTATTTGTTCAATATTTCTTATGGTAATAAAACAATTATTATACCTTCTTTTAATGTTAGCTCGTAAGTTTCACATTAAATTCAGTCAACTTCTTCTAATTGTAATTATCAATATTTTTTCAGTTTCATTTACTTGGAATACTCTGTTTTTTAAGTGAAATTGTTTCTTTGTTATATGCATAATCATGCCTTGCCAAAAATATTCTTTACTATGAAATTAAGAGACTTACAGTTTTAATAATCATATATATATGCATATATATATATATATATATATATATATATATTTAAAAAGAAACTTAAGTATTTGATTTCAGTATTGATAAGCTACAATACTGATAATAATTGTCACACGAATATTAAGTAAGGCATAATTTGGATATAAAAATGATTTCTCAATATTTAAAACTTGATTTCTTTTATAAATAATTAAATGTTTTTCCATGAGTCTATTAAAATTTAATTTAAAAATAAAAAAAGTGTTTGTCAATTTATATAAAAAATATACTTTTGTTTTCTCAGTATTAAAATTGTACACATACTAAAGATCATAGGGTTTTTTTTCTTTTTTTTTAATAATAATAATAATAATAATAATAATAATAATAATAATAATTCATTTGATATATTTTGCTTTAATAATTATTATTATGTTCCTTCTGTACTTCATATAAACACATTACATATACATAATACACCATTCGATGTTGTATTAATTTCTTCTATTCATTAAAGATGGCGCTGACCATGTAAAGTTGAAGTGCATATTTATTTGTAAGTTTTAAGTTTTTATATCCGTATATTAATATTTTATACTTTGATCCTTGATACAAACGTGATATAAACAATATTCAAATGCGATAAAAAATTTCAATGAAGTCATACAACAGAATTTGATTACTTTAGCAATATTTGATAAACATCGATGTATGTAATAGGAAAAGTTTGGTGAATTCATTTTGATTCTTATTAATATAATTTTTCATGTATATACATACATATACATATATATAGACATATATTATATGTAAAAAACAAGAAACAAAGATGGATATAATAATAAAATTAAATGAACAAACTGCAGGGAGGGATAAAATTATTAGGTAAATAAAATATTACTACTTATTTGTTTATTTATTTAATAAAGTAGTAATAAGAAATTATACGAGTAAGATTAATAATTATATCTTACAGATTGTTACAATATGGAAGTAGAACTTGCTGGTATTACGCACAAAATGTAAAGAGTACAAAACAATCTTCTGACGTTCTACGTAGTTTGGAATATACTTTTAGTTCTTTCAGAAAATGTAGTTGTTTCTACAAAATATATTTTTATCGTTAGTTGATATAAATTTTTTTTTTTTTTTACATTTTGTTTTGTTTTACAGTACTTCGTCTTGGAAGATGCTTGGACAGCTTGTATTCAGCTCTTTCAATAATGAAATATCCAGATTTAATTATAAGAATTATATTGACATTATCAAAAATTGCCAATGCTTTGTTCCTTTTAGCAGATCATATTATTTGGGTAGGCCGTGTAGGAATCTTCCGTGTTGACATAGAAAAATGGAATAAAGTTGCTAATAAATATTGGTTAATGAATATTATATTAAATTTAGTTAGAGATGTCTATGAAATTGTTAAAGTTTTAGAACAAGAAAAGTTCTGTTCGTCTAGAAAATTTTCCATGGTATCTAATTATAAATCGAGAATTAATTATGATACATTGTTATATTTAAAAGATCATAAAGATATTGTTATGGATACTATTAAAAATGGATGCGATTTATTTATTCCATTAACAGCATTAGGTTATACTAAGTTAACACCTGGAGTTATAGGTATCTGTGGATTGATTTCTTCAATGGTAGGAATTTATACATTAGTTCATCCGTTATATAAATTAAAGCCATCATAATTATAATATATGAAAGTTGTAAAGTGTATCATATAATTATTCTTTTATCATATAATTATTCCTTTTATAACTTCATTAAACAGTCTTGAAGATAAATTTATTAGATAATTTAGTTTATAGGCTAGTTTAATTTTTATATTATGCTTATTTTATTTTATTACATATTACATATTTTATTACATATTATATACTATTTATATATGTTATGTTAGTGTTATTTCTAATCTTATGCTTTCTTGATTATTCTTTATAGTTTACTATTTACAATTACTGGAGCAATGGTTTTCTTTTTTTTTTGTACTGGATCTAAGAGTAATATGAAATATTTATATGCATATATAAACATATGTAAATATACAAGCATACATGTATATTTGCATTTATTTTGACTAAGATATTTTTTATAAATGATACATGTTAATGTACGATATAATTTAAAGAACTTTTTATCCAGAATTATTTTTAATAAAACATTTTACAAAGCTAATAACATTTTTAATTTTCGTACAAATTTGATAAATACTAAATAACTATTAATCAAAGAATAGGATATAATTAATGTAGAAAAATAAAAAAGTATTCTCCCTTATCAGATTTATTTATGAATTAAGTATAGATAACTTTGTTATAATCTTACATATATATATATTCTTGATTAGAAAAATATGAATATTTAAAAAAAAATATAAAAATCTTTAAGCAGTACTTTCATTAAGAATAGGAGCTGTTCCTTCTTGAATAAGTAATTCATATTTATTGGAGTAAAACATCAACAAGATACCCCACATTCCACAAATAAAAGCCCATACTGCAGTAATAGCAGTACTTTGAAAAATTGGTACTATAGCTACAATAAAAATTTAATCCTTTAATAAAACATTTAATAATTTATTAAATCAAATTACAAATGATGTAACTGGTATAATATCTTATAAGTGGAATTTGTAAAATTTGTAAAATAAGATTTACTTACGGATTGATTGATAAAACGTTAGAAAGAGATACCAAATTAATGCAGTCATACCAGAAACTGCACTAATAAATCCTACAACATTTAAATTGCGCAATGTAACTCTGGTATGCCATCTGTCTAAACTTTCTTTGCCTTTTACCCAGTGCAAATGGAAACAAACACCGGCTAGTATACCTGAGAATTATATGAAATTGTTTTTTTTTTTTTTTTTTTTTTTTTTATACAAGTTAAATAACAATATATATTATATTATGTATTATATATATTAGTAGAAGAAAAGTATCTATCATATTTTCTTCAATCGCAATTTTATAATGTATGTGCGAAGTAACTTTTTTTTTTTTTCTTTCTATGTTTTATTATTATTATTGTTATTAGTATTATAGAATAACATTATGAAATAAATCATACTAACCTGATAAAATCGACCAAAATCCAACTTCATGATTTCCATAACCAACGAATAATACAAAAAATGCAATTATACCAAAAACCATTCCCTTAGCACTTATAATAAGATGTATCAAAACATCTCGAGACATGTTTTGTTTATTGTTCTAAGATACGAACGCGTTTGTAATGGTCCAATATGATGTAGCAGACGGTGTGTAGGCTCTATCAATTGCATGCTTTCTTCACTGAAGAACACATACACACAACTCAAGTCAATTTACATGATGCACATGCATATAATCAAATCCAACATACTAAATTAATCTATAATATTTCAAATGCTTCGATTACTCTTACCAGATGATATTATTTCAATAAATCGTATAGGATTTCTTTCCATAAAAAAAAAAAAAAAAGAAAAAAGAAAGAAAAAGAAGTAGATAGTTGATAAATATTGATCAATGATGTATTATATTAAATTTAATGAGATACGTCTATGAAGTCGCGAAAACTTTCGAATGAGAAAAAAGAATACCATTCGCGTTTAGGAGAGTCTCTATGATATCAAAATGTAGATCAAGTATGATGCGTTTTTATGTTTTAAAAAATCGCAAAAATATTATTAAGGATATAATTAAAAATGGATGAGATTTATTTTTCTTTACGATATACAACATCATGTATTATACTAAAAATTATAAGTTTATAAGTAACTGCGTATTATTAATCTGTTCCATGGCAGGATTTTATACGTTCGTTTATTTATTATATAAGTTAATTCTGTCATAATGATAATGCAATACTTACATGATATGTAAATTATAAAGTGTATTATATAATCGTATCATTTTTTATTATTTTATTAAAACAATTTTTATTAACAAGTTTTAAAGACAGACTTATTCAAGTAATCGACTGTATAGGTTAGTTTAATTCATTCATTATGGTGTTATTTGTAATTATATATGATAAATTATGAGATATCAATGATTTTTTTTCTCTCTCTCTCTCTTTTTTTGTTTTTTTTTTTTCTTTTTTTTGGTTAAATTTAAAAGTAATGAAATAATTTTATATTAATACATATGTGCGTGTGTGTGTTTATATACAAAACAATAATCAAAATAAACAGAAGACGCAACAAGTGAGGCAATAGGAAATGCAACAAGTGATAAAAACAAGGGATATAATGCGATTATTACATAATAACATTTATAATCTTTCGAAGATTAAAAGATTATCATTGTCGAAGATAAAATCTTTTGATAAAAGTCAGAAATATTATTGATTGATAAGTATTGAACGTATATAACGATATATTGTTTCGTTTTGTCAATTTGAAATTCCCTCCATTTGTTGTAGAGAAATGGGGAAGCAGTTCGCTCGTTGGAATCGTACTCTTTCGAGAAACAGCAATCCTTGGAGTAAGTGAATTAATCTTTTGATTTATTTTATTTTATTCATTTATTTTACTAAGATATTATTTATTTCTTTGAAAATTTGTAATTGAAAAATGTTTTAAAAAAAATGAATTTAATCATAATCGATTAAAACGATGTGTTGGAGAAATAGAATGAGAAAGAGTGTGTGTTGTGTGTGTTTGTGTGTGTTTATGTGTCAGAAAGAATGAGAGAATAAAAAGATATAATTTTGTTATAAAAATTAAAAAAAAAAAAAGAAAAAAAAAAAGAATAATAATTTCGAAGTTATTTTTTAAGCTTTATATAACGACATATTTTATTTCGTTTCATCAGTTTGAATTTCCCACCACTTAATGAGGAAAGATGGAGGAAGTACGCTCATTGGAATCACCCTTTTTCGTGAAGCAGAAACCGTTCGAACAGGTAAGCAATTATCATTAGTCTTTATTTTAAATATATATATTTTTTAATATCTTGTAAATGATTATGTAGATTTTATACAAAATTGAACGTTCGAAGAAATAAATAAATTTTCATAGTGAATAGAGACAAAACATGTATGAGAAAGATAAAGAATGAGAAAGAGAGAGAGAGAGAGAGAGAGAGAGAGTGGGAAGGTATAGAAAGAAGAAGGGGAAGGAGGGAGAAAGCGATAGGATAAGATTTGTATTCTTTTTTTTTTTTGTTTTGTTTTGTTTACATTCAACGATGTATTGCTTATATTCAACGATCTGTATAGGATTTAGCTTGAGCAAGTAAATAAAGTACTAAGGGATAAAGGTAAAAGTAGATATGAAGTGTAACACGAAAAAATTCTGCTTCGTCAAAAAGAATAAAATATCACGTAGCAAGTATATTCTTCAGTTCATACGCAAGTATTTATTTATTACATTTATATTATAAAATATTCTATATATATATATTTTTTTTTTTTAACGTTAATTTAATTTAGAAAATTTTTGTGTTTTTTTTTTTCCTAACATAACCCCTATCTCATTAAATTTCTTTACAAAAATCAATTTCTTTCTCTTTTATTTCCAATTGTTTCTTCTTTGTTAATTCATTTCCTTTAGCATTCGAAAGATATTCAACATTGTGTAACATAATTAAGCCTCCTGTTCGTCCATGTGTATCTTGATACATTGACAGACCACCATGTAAATACTTTGGCCTTGAATAGCCAAATACTGAAAAGATTTATTATAATGATCATTGGAATTAATTAATTAAAAGTAACCATTGAATACTTCGTTTGGATGTAGCCGGTGGAGCTAGAACTTTTTCCTCATGCGGATCAAAGTATAATTTTCTGATATATGCAAATAATTCGCTTTGGAAATTAATCTCTTTGGACGTTTTCTCTTTTTCTTCATCTTCTTTTTCAAATTCGTCTTTATGGATTCTCCCTATATAAATAAATAAATAAATAAATAAATATATATATATATATATACATATGTATATAATGTAATATGATAGATAATTTGTATGTAATATTTTAATTAGATAAACTAGAAATTTTTTTCTTACAGGGATCTTTATAGCTAACTTGATAGATTGTTCTAGTATTATCCAATATTTGTTTCTGCACAAGTTTTTCTGCAGCCTCATCAAATTTAGTTGGTATAGAAGCCAAACATGGATCAATCTGCCAATCCTCTTCTATACGATCAGCAAAACAATCAGAATGAACGAATCTAATTCCATTGGTAACATAGATATTTTATTATGATTAATTTCTTAATAGTACTATTTTATTGGAACATATGTAAAATATTTACGAATGTCTTAATGCTTGTGATTTTTTCTTGAATTGATGTCTATATTCAGTATTAAATATTCTACATGAATCTGTCATATTTTTTCATGTTTTCTATATCTTCGTTTAGGTATAATACAAATTTATTTGAGGTTAGTTCTTATATTTTTTTGTTATTAGCAAAAGATAATCATGTTTTGTTTGTTTAAGATCAAAATTGACGTTTGAAAAGTCACGTGATTGGGCTGAACGTCGTAATGCCATCTAGCGTTATTTATCCTAACATGTATTAATTGTATTAATTAATTATTTTCTTACAAATTGTGGGTCTCCATGAGCAGCAACCTCCTTGTGGTGAGACCTGGTAATTGATATTACTTGCGTTATAGAATTTTATATATTTGTAACTATTAACGCAAGTACTGTCAAGCTAATGGCTGCTAATTTTTTTTTTTTTTAGTGTGAACATTTAAAATTAGACAAATATAATATATGTTCTTTCTTTCGATTAATTAATAAAAGATTGCTATTGAAATCTGCAATCTCCAAATCTATTTCTCGAAGAAGGCAACGGTTCCAGATATTGTTGGCGATTTCTCATATTACATAATCCCAGTCTACTGAAATTATCTTCGTATTCTGTTCTATTAGTAAATGGTTCATTCCAGAGAGTGAAGGTTTCTGGAACTGTATATATAATTTTTCTAATTAGTTTAGAAACGATTTAGATATGACTTAAAAATAAGCTTAGAACAAATTTATATACAACTTATAAATTATTTTTATAAACAGAAAAGGTACATATATATATATATATATATATATATACATTTACATATATAACGAATGAAAAATAATAAATATAATGTTTGTCTTACCTGTCAATAGGTTGATAGTTTTAGCAGGTTCAATAGTTGGTCTTTCGATAGCTGAATATCTAAATCTAGTTGGATCTCTGTAAGCGTTTCTTAGATCAGTAACTGCTGGTTTGATAGGAGCACCGATAGGAGAATCAACAGCTGCCATAAGTGTTCTATAATGAGCTATAGGTAATTCTGAAATCATTTCATATAATTTCAATTTTATTTGAATTGAATTGAATTTCATTTAAATTTTATTTTCATTTATTTTAATTTAATTTAATTTTAATTTTAATTTATACGTAAGACTCGTTATTATTTATTATATTTCAATTTTATTTGTTTATAATTTACCTCGTTTTTCATAATCAATTTCGTAAAGACTTTTCATTGTTTCATCGTCAGTTTCACAGGTACTGTTCAACAAAGTCGTCGTGAGATTTGCCATTTCATGATTAACAGCTATCAATTCATCTTGAAGTCTTCGTTCTTTATTGGCCAGCTGAACGTATCTTGAGAGATTTAGAAAAAAGAAAAATCAAGTTAGACGTGTAAGTTTAGACTTTTCAATTTTTATTTACAAAGATATATATATATATATATATATATAGATATTTAAGGGATGAAGAAAAAAATATTGTACCTTTTTTTGTCTGTTTGAAAACCATGAACATCGCATTTGCAGTCTTCTTCTTTAGGTCTATGAAGATATAATCGGATACCGGTATCCATAGGAGGTTGTGCAGGTTTAGTAAGAAGTGGTTTAGGATTAGGCCATATGAAATCTTTTTGAGTAATCGTTGTAAAAGTATCCATGATGATATTTGCCATATTTCATAAAGAAAATTTAATTCAATTTCGATTAGGGAAAGTTAAAGGAAAATTCACAGAGAATTTTGGGTCCGAAAATTTATTCAAACGTTCTATGACAATGATCTGTCAGTAGGTTCTGATTTTTTGGATAGATTAGAGGGCATAATCGTTTGAAAAAACCATATTGTAGTATCCTTCGTCATGATTATGCTGGCAAGCGTGATTTTATATAAAATATAATATAGAATTGAATTGAAAAGAATTTGGACGATATTCGTTGTGTTTGAATCGGTTATTATGCCAAATTTCATCATTCTCTTTACTATTAATTTAAATATTTTTTTTTTTAATTAAAGGTAATTAAAGCTATCCACCACTATTGTATGTAATATATATATATACATATGAAGTTATCAGATTTTTAATTTTAAGAAAGTGGGGAAGAAGTACATACGTGGATTTAATTCCGTGTTGTATTTATTGATTCGTTAATTAAAATATTTTAGAATGTTTTTTTTTTTTTTTTTTTTTTTATTATAATGAAATGGCATAGAATAATTTTTGCATATAGAAATTTTATAATAACAAGTAACTAGGTATACTGTGTGTTAAATATTATATTGATACATTTATTGATTCGTTAATATTATAGAAAATATCTCAAGAATATTATTTTATTTTTTAATATTGTCGATAGTATTATTGTCGATAGTATTATAAATTCTTCATATTAAATATTGGAAATATAGCATAGAATAATTTCAGAATATAGAAATTTCATAATAGAATAGATTTTATTTTTTCCATATATATTTATTGATTGATAACTTATCAATGTCATTATATCTAATTTATTTTATTTATTTATTTATTTTTTTTTTTTCTTATAATAGGAGAATAGAGTATATTATAATTTTTCAACATAGAAATAATATATAATATATAATAATATATAATAATCATAATTATCATCATCAACGCACGAATTGAGATATCAAATGGAAGTTGTAGACGTGTCGCTGTATTTACGTAAAACTTGAACATTTTCTGGATTATGTAGATCATGTTCTTTTTCAATTTTACGATCAACAACATCAATAGAATTTAATACATAATTTCTTGATTCTATTCCAATGCGTTTCTTCTTAGATCTTTGCGAGTATTGTTCCAATTTGTTTGGCTCGACTGACGAGCAAAGAAGTTCTTGCGGATTGGTGGACGTTAACTTTAGAAGTACCTGATCCTGCGACTGATTGCACGTCTTCTTCTGAACTCGACCTGTCGTCGTGGTGAAAATAGGTCTTGTCGTTTCTTGAATGCATCCGCAATCCAGACGGGTGATCGTCGTCATCGTGCCGCACGGTTCCAGACTCTAAAATTAAACGCGGAATTTCGAAGGGAACTCTATCGGAGGGATATATGTCTGAGCTAGGAATTGAAATTAATAAACAGTATATTCGTTTCGGATTAAGTTTTTTTATTATTTTTTTTTTTTTTTTTTTTATTTTTATTTTTATTTTTAAGATTGTATCTAAATAAACCTCCGTATCAGGAGAGATACACTTTCTAATTGTTGAATCAAAAAAAAAAAGAAAAAAAAAAAAAACAAGAATGATTTGACGTACCTTTATATCATTCTTTAATCGATCACCCAAATATGGCTGAAGAAAATTTGAATTTTGTATCCTATTATTATTATTATTATTATTATTATTATTATAATTATTAATAATATTGTTATTATATTTCAATGATGACAATTCGGTCCTTGGATTTGCATTAAAATAATCGCCGATTAGTTTCCTTATCTCATGAGAATAATACTTTTCAGTTAGGTCTCGTCTTCTTTGTAATTCTTTAAGTTTTTGTAACTTTTGCATAGCTAACATCGCCTGTGAAACGTTTGGATAATCGTAGATGTAACGATGATTGCGACGAAGGAATGCATCGTTTTTTTGCTTGACAGATAAATTCTTTATATCTGGATTGGTCAGATAGTCATCGATCTATAATACATAAAAATTAAATTAAATATTTCTAAGTTTTATGCGGTTAGATTTTGTCATTCTAATTTTCTTCTTTTCTTCTCTTTTTTTTTTTTTTTCCCTTTTTTGTAAATATTATATCTAACAATCTAAGTCTCAATTTGGTAAATTGATATAAATATATATGAAGAGAAGAAATTATAGTAATTAATTCGAAATTTATTCTTAGATGACGAGAAGACTGACATTTCCGTCCACTTCAATAAGAATCGTCTCTTCCGACGTTTTCTCCTCTGATCGTTTGAGATCATGTTCACTCGAGCACGTGTTAGGCTGATAAATATTCGACGCTGTAGATCTTAAAGGATGAGAGTGTAAATTTTGGCTCCAACCAGTGTCCAAGGTAGACGATGCCCTAAGCGTATTTTTTCTTGTATTCTCTCCAATTTTCGGTGACCGTCTTGAACAGAAATACATATATACATATATATATATATATACATAAGTATTAAATGAATTTATTTAATAGTACATATATATATATATATATATATATGTATGTATATATATTTTTTTTATAAATTATATATAATTAGAAAGGGGTTAGAGAAAAAATTAGAATTACTTGTTAGTCACGCTGGAACTCCTCAAGCGATTAGTACTCATTGTAATTACTATGATTTATAATTTTTATTTATACATATAGGCGTTCATTATTACAAAAAATTTTTTCTCCTTGGACTATATATGTGTATACATCTTTATGTTTTATGCCAGAATAAAATTTGAGACGAGTAAAGGACGAACTTCAGGTTCTTTTGTATATCTTGAACATAGTTCTATTTCTTTTTTTTTTCTTTTTTTCTTTTTTTTTTTTTTTTTTTTGTTCCTCTAGACTTAATAACAGAATCGTTTATTATAATTTTTAATAATTTTTATTGTTCATCGTTTTTATGATCATTTATAAACTGTACTAGTCGTTAGAGTAAGCTTTTCAGGTTTATGCAATTTGTATTTCATTATAGAATGTCCCAATTTGCTGATAGTGTCCTGGTACTCTGATTTCCATGGTGGTATTCGTACTTCCGATCCTTCCACGTCATTCGATTTTTTACTCCGTTTTCGATTACCATAGATTCCGTTCTTGCCATTTTGATCCAAAATACTTCGAAATTTTCGTATCGGAGGTCGAACATTAGGACGGCAATCATATTTAACAATCTTTTCAGTAGGCTGATATACTTGTGGATCATCGGTTTTTGCACAACTTCCATCGAAACTTTTACCTATATCGAGAGATTGGTATTGAAAAATATATTTTTGGAAAAAAGAAATCTTTCTCAATTTTTCCATTAACATTGTTGTCGTTATTGTTCTTTACCCTGGCCATAATCCATCATGTATGTAGTCATCATTCTATCCTTCTCAACTTCCATAATTGTTTCTTGAGTCGGTTGATCTTGTATAACTCCATAGAGATCAGGATATTTTTCTTCTAACTAAATAAATAAAAATCTTTCATTATATATTTATATTTATATGGATATTGACTTATGAAATATGAATAACGAATGAAGATAATAATTATCTTAGACAATTAAATCTAAATCGTTAGACCTTTTTCAAATAAACATCCGGTTGTCCAAATCGCGTCTGATCAGTTTCAGGACTGGGTCCAGTTTTAGCAGGATACAGTTTGGGATCCAAAAGTGGTCCCATTGGACCGACACGACTCCAATCATATTTCTCACCATACACTTTTGGTACCTTAAGATCTTTTGGATCGATGCCACAAGTGCAAGGACCTAAAAGAAAGATATCATCTGCTAATCTAGACTTTTCTTTCATTGGATATGGCCAGGTATAATCCTTTTGATAGGTTGTTAGATAATGATCCATTTTTTTGCCTTCTTTTTCTCTTTTTTCTCTTTTTTTTTTTTTTTTTTTTTTTTTTTTATATCTTAGGAA
>NC_060968.1:4103520-4128520 GCF_910589235.1 Vespa crabro | reverse complement strand
TTTTTAATAGATCACTTTGTCTTCTAGGAAGGATTATAAGGAATTCATGATAAATTGTAAAATTCTATGAATTTATAGAATGAAATTCATAGAGCGATCTCTCCTGGTATCTCATGAATTTGTCATAATTTCTATGAAATTTCTATAGAAATTTGTATTTAGAATAGAGAGAACACGATGGATTTCTTTGAATTCAAATATGGGGATTTGCTCTTGAAATTCGTGCAAAATTTGTATTTTCCTTTTGTTTTCCCCTTCATCTCTTTCTTTCTTCATCGTTGACTAGGCACTTTCTACTTGGTAGCATACTGATTTAGTCGACTTCAGTCTCTTTCGAGGAAGTTCTTTTCTGGTAGAGAATACTAGTTTTCTCTCTCTCTTTCTCTCTCTCAGTCTTTCTCTCTTTCTGTCTTTCTCTTAAGTTTTCCTTGTTAACTGGAATTCTCGTGAAAAAAGAAAAGTCGAGGGACATCGTTCGTGTCTCTCTCTCTCTCTCTCTCTCTCTGTCTCTGTTGGTCTGTCCTCGTCGGGAAAGACGCATTTGAATTTCGACGAAGTTCCAGAGGAGTTAATAGACCCAACACGTTTATTGGTTACCAGTGAAAACTCGTCTGACTTAGCTTCAAGTCGAAACCAAGAAGAGACCTTCGTCATTGTCTTTTTCCAAGGCATATATATATATATATATATATATACTTACTAAAATGCTTTGATATTTCCAATTTGTTTCACGTTAATCCATGTAAAATTTTTACAACGAACATTGTTGTTAAATCAAAGAAAAATTCAGTCTATAGAGTCGTAATAGTATCAGGAATAAATAGAATTTTTTTTTTTTTTTGGAAAGTTTTCATTAAGATTTCTTTTAATAATTATCGATATAATTATTGGTAAAACCTTCGACGAATTAGATTCTTTTAATCTCAAAGAAAACTCTTAGATAATTATGTAACGTTAATGAAAAAAAGGCACATAGAAAAATAATTAAGAAATATCTATTGGCAAATTAAAAATCTATCTGGATGATGTATTTAGGTCTCTTTTAATTTCAATTATGAAAAAATTCTCAGGTCATTGACATTGCGACCAAGGAACTCTCATTAATCGTTCATTTAAATTTCAAAGATCATGACTCATAATAAAAGCATATAATCATTTAGAAATTAACAAGGCGATCATTACATCAAGATACATTGATGCATTTCCTTTGCCAAATTTTAAATAATATTTTATCAGGATTAATCTTAAACGTCTTAATCTTGCAATTACAATTAATCCCGTTTTATAGTATAAAATTGTAAATGATTAAATAATCTCTCTCTCTCTCTCTCTCTCTCTCTATATATATATATATATATATATATATATATATTCAAGATATCTATTATGCGATCAAAGCTGATTCTAAATCGAACGATTAGGTCACTTTACGGTGAAAGGGGTAAATCGGTAACTTTCTCGTAAAACTTATAGATGATAAAGAAGGGAGATGGGTGGTGATGATGATGATGATGGTGATGGTGGTGGGGGGAAGTGCTGGAGATGGTAGAGTGAGGAGAAGGCGTGGGGGGGAGGAGGGGCGGGCGAATTTAGTTAGCTTGTGTCGCGAACGTGTACCACAGGGGACGGTCGTGCGAGGCTTGGAAGGACAGAGGTTTTAAAATAAGCACCAGAGACCCAGTGCTTTGCCAATGGCTCCTCTCTCTCTCTCTCTCTCTCTCTCTCTCTTTCTCCCTCTCTCTATCTGGTTGTCTTTCTTTCTCTTTCTCTCTCTCTCTCTCTCGCTCTCTTTTTCTCTATCGGCCCCAAAGCGGTCCATGCATGCTCTCTATCTCAGCAGTCGTTGATCGTGCACCGTGCTCGCAACAACCGTACCTCTAAGTAAAGCTGTTACGACCGGTGTGTTATGGTCAATCTCGTCGCGATTTTTTTCTTTTCTTTTCTTTCATTTTTCTTCCATATTTTTCTTTCCTTTTTTTTTTTTTTATTTATTTATTTATTTAAATAGTGATCTAACGTGAAAATCTTCTTCTTCTTCTTGAGAGAGAGAGAGAGAGAGAGAGAGAGAGAGAGAGAGAGAGAGAGAGAGTGAGAGAGAGAGGGTGGGAGGGAGAGAGAGAAAGAAAGAAAAAGATAATGGGAGAAGAGCGTTCGTGATATTACGAGGAAAAAAAAAGGGGCAAATATGCCTTATAAATCAAAAGCATAAGGAAAAAAAGGGACAGACACGTGTTCTCGTGATCGATATTATCAAAATGTGTTAACGTAGTTTTTTGTTCGATACAGTGACTCATATAAATTATATATATATATATATATATATATATATATATATATATATATATATATATATATATATATATATAATCGAATAATGATCTAAAGGCTCGAAAGGAAAAAAAAGAGGAGAAGAAGGTCGTAAGAGCTTAGAAAAGGACACGTGTAATGTGATTGAAGAAATATTACGTATCCTTGTGTCATTACTCGATTTGATTCGGTGATCTAATCAGATATAAAGATCGAAGGTTTATTATTGTTTTTTTTTAGACTTTCGAGTGTTTCAGAAAAAAAATAAATATCGACGATATTTTAGAAGGTAAATAAATGCAACAAAGAGCAAGAAAAAAAAAAAAGAAAAAGAAAAAAGAAGAAAGAGGAAAAAGATACGAAGGGGAAATGAAAAAGATTGTGATATAGTGTACATATTTAAATTAATTTTTGGTTACAATCTCGTCTCTTTTGACGTGACGTTTGAATTTTGAAAATCACGTGTAATACTGGCGCTTATTACTCACGCTAAATTTGTCATAGTTGAAGGAAACAAGAGAAAGAGAGAAAGAGAGAGAGCGAGAGAGAGAGAGAGAGAGAGAGAGAGAAAGAGAGAAATTTGATCATCTCTCTGTGTGTGGGTGTGTGTGTGTGTGTGTGTGTGTGTATGCAAGCGTGTGTGTATGCGTGCGTTTCGTGTATTAACGTCATCTTTCGCACGTTCTGAGCTCGTAAATGGACTCTTAAGATAATATTTTCTAACTCGATTTAGAAAATTTCTCTCTCTCTTTTTTTTTCTCTTTTTCTCTTTTTTCTTTTTCTTTTTTCTTTTTTTTCTTTTTTTTTTTTCTAAAATCATTGCTACAACTTTTAGTTTCTTCAATTTTCTTCTTTTTCTTCTTCTTCCTCCTTTTTCTTTCTTTTTTTTTTTTTTTTTTTTTTTCTTTAAATCATTCAAAATCATTTTCCATTAAGAATTTGAATAATTAGACAGACAAATGATTTGATTTTTTAGAAAGATGATACTTTCTTCTTTTTCCTCTTTCCTCTTCTTCTTCTTCTTCTTTTTTTTTTTTTTTTCTTCAATATCTAAAATCATTCCCGTACTAATCATTCTGTTAAATCATACGATCATTTTTTTTTTGTCCGAGATTAAGGATTGATCGACAAAAATCATTGGATCTTCTAAGAGGATATTATCTTGAATTTCTATAATTACGTTCCATTAAAATCATTTGATCGTAAGATTATTAAGATAATTAATTCGTTCGAATAAATGACAAGAATGTCATTTAATATCCATTTGGATCGTGACGTTTATTTATTGTACAAAAAAAAAAAAAAAAAAAAAGAAAAAAAAAAGAAAAAAAAAAGAAAAGGAAAAATTGAGAAAACAAAAATGATTTGATTTTCAGAAAGAAGTCGCGTCAGAGTGTGATTTCGCTAGAAGAAATAATATCGGAATAGAACATCAAAGTGTGAGAGATGAAGCAGTGAATCATCAAGGAGACACGAATTAGAGAGATTTCTAAATAGTGTTTGAAGGGGAAGAAAAAAAAATATATATATATATATATGTATATATGTATATATACATATAAAGTGAGAGAGAGAGAGAGAGAGAGAGAGAGAGAGAGAAAGAGAAAGGCGAGAAAAAAAAATAAGTAATATAAGTGGTGAGAGTCAGCACGTGGTCAGCTCAGTCACGAGTATCACAAACTTTTGGCGCCTTCCTTTTGGAACGAGGATTATACGTCCTTTATTCATACGTTTTACTTAAATATACAGATATATACACACATACATACATACATACATATATATATATATATATATATATATACACATATATACAAACATACATATGTGTTTGTATGAAATGAGTGGAATAAGTGATATCAGAAGAATTATCTAAGTGAGAGAAGGTAAACAACTATGTGACAAGAAAAAGACAAAACAAAAAAAAAGAAAAGCAGGAAAAAAAAAGAAATATAATAAAAAACAGCAGCAGATGTCAGGTGTTAGTTGTGTCGAAAACGATTTACAATATTCGACTAACTTATACACCACCAATTTAGAGCTAGCACTCATGGGAATTCAAAGTACTGCACAGTTCGTCGAAAAGTACCACCATATTATAGGTGAGCTATTATTATAGTATATAATATCTTTATATATATATATATATATATATATATATATATATAATCTATATATATATATATAGATTAATTTTTTTTTTAACAAACTAATGAAAAGAAAAAAAGAAAAAGAAAAAGAAATTAATTAGGAGGAGAAGCAAAATCGAATGACTTTTCTTTTAAAATTTCTTCCTTCTTTTTATTTTTATTTTTATTTTTTTTTTATTTTTTTTTTATTTCTTTTTTTTTTTTATACTTAATATCGTTAACGCGATCGCGCGAAGAAAAGTGATTAAAGGAACTCGGTTGAGATTACTGTTTGATTAAAGAACGTTAAAGTATTCAATTCTTCTAACTTCTCTATTCAGTCGTCGGTGTTTTATGCGTTTATAATGTTAGCCAAAAACATAGAGTATATGTATATCAAAATCGACTTGCGAAATTTTCTATTCTTATCGTTCGTCAACATGCGAAAGTTTTCTTCTTCGTCTCCTTCTTCTCCTTCTTCTTCTTCTTCTTCTTCTTCTTCTTCTTATTATTATTATTATTATTATTATTATTGTTTCTCTTTCTCATCTTGAGTATTTTCAAATTATTTTTCTTAGATAATAATTAGCCTAACTTTCCTAAAGTTTATCAGCTGATATTTATATTATCAGCTGATCAATGAAAACGTCATTCATTTGTCAGAATCTTTAGTTATGGAGGAGGAAACAAACAAAAAATATTTATTAGGAATTGTTGAGAGAACAATGACTATGTAGAAATTCTTTAGTATTACGTATTACCTATAAATCTGTCGATTCGTACGTTTCTACCGTGTGCTTGGTCATTAGAGAAACGTTAACTTCAATATGTGAAAGTTGTCTTCTCTTCCTTGCGATGTCCCTGTTAAGTGATAATGCAGAGTAGACCAAAAGGTTCCTAGGTGATGTTAAAAAAAAAAAAAGAAAAAAAAGAAAAAAAAAAAAAAAAGAAAGAAAGAAATTAATTTTCTCTTTCTCGAGACTTTTTAAATTAACTTTATTTCTTTTTTACAAACCTAGTTTGTAGTAAAGCTAAATTAATCTAACTACAAATTTAATAAATCTCGAGAAAGAATAATTAATTAGTTTTTAAAATCATTTAGAAACTTTTTTCTCTCCTTCTCACCTTTTCCTTCTCTCTCTCTCTCTCTCTCTCTCTCTCTCTCTATCTCTCCTTCCTTATCACTTTGATCGGACTAATTGAAGTTTTAATTATATATATATAAAGGAAAAAAATTTGTACTCTAATATCATTTTGTTTGAAATCATTAATCCTTAAGACCCAAAATTGTCCTGTTGGAGCCATTCCAGTCCTGTTTTCATCAGAACAGAATAATCTATCATCTTTAATTAATATGTTTGAAAAAGAAAAAGTATGTCAACGTTTCGAAGAAAGAAAATAATCATTAGGATGAGGAAGTGGTGGATGAAAAAGAAGAAGAAGAAGAGGAAGAAGAAAATGAAGATGAAGATGAAGAAAAAAGTCATCATCGTTAAAAGATATGTATTTTCTTCCGATCAAGTTCTCCCGAAAACGTGTTTCGATCGAAACGTGATCGACAGTCGGACAGTGATCAGGGTGGGTGGAGTCTCGTATAGTATATTTAAAACTGTTTCGTCAGAGGGATTTTCCCAGTCCGTCTTGAGTATGTCAGGAAGACTGACATGTTCGATAATCCATCGACTTGCCATCCGCAAGAGAGAGAGAGAGAGAGAGAGATCGTTTATACGTCTACATATACCATATACCCCACGTTTCTTAGTTATATACTAGGGAGGAGAAGGAGGAGGAGGAGGAGGAGATGGAGGCCTGTTCTATCAGCACGAAATTTCCTTTTTTTTTCTCCCTTTTCTTTCTCTCTCTCTCTCTCTCTCTCTCTCTTTCTCTCTTTCTCTCTCTTTTTTCTTTTTCTTTTTTTTGTTTTGACACCCACACTTCATCTTTGTCGTCACATGCAAAATGTAAACAATTAATATCCCTTGGCTTACGTAATAATTGGATAAGAGATCGATAGAGATTCTTTTTATTCTTTTTTATTTTTTTTTATTTTTTTTTTTTTAATATTTTTCTCTTCTTTTTTCTTTTTCTTCTTCTGCTTCTTTTTTTTCCTTTCCTTTTTCTTTTTTTTTTTTATCTCTGACGATTTAGATCTCATTAATGGTCATTAATCTATAGCAGGATTATTAAATTGGGATTATTATTAGTATAATCAATCGGATTGATTGTTTGATCAATAGAAGAAAAGAAAAAAAAAAAAAAAAGGTTAATTCAGCTTTTTATTAAATTCATTCAAATTAATTGGAAAATTTGACTGGCCGTTTCTATTCGATTAGAAAATTTCAATTTTGAATATCAAATTAAAGAATAATTTTTATGTTTTGTATATTAAGATATTAAATTAGAATTATTTATATATATAAAATATTTATTAAAGTTTATAAGAGGGAGAGAGAGGTAGAGAAAGAGAGAGGGTTGGAGAGAGAGAGAGAGAGTGAGAGAGAGAGAGAGAGAGAGAGAGAGAGAGAGTGAGAGAGTGTAATTAGGTTTGACCGATAACGAGTTCTCTTTTCTAATACTATCACGTATCACGAGAGTATGTAGGTAAATAGCACGTCAAGACTACTTTATTGAGAGTCTACTGCTATTCTAATTTTAGTCAAGAGGCGAGGGGAAACCGAGCTATTACGATTATAGTTATTTAGAACTAAAAATAAAATTACTCGCGCGAGAGAGACAGAGAGACAGAGAGACAGAGAGACAGAGAGACAGAGAGACAGAGAGAGAGAGAGAGAGAGAGTGTGTGTGTGTGAGAGAGAGAGAACGTACTATCGTGAGTATTTGTATCTGTTCTATCTGTTAGATTAAGAAAATCATTTGTAATTTGTTAAGTAACCCTAGTAAAGTATCTTTAGATAGGATCCATCCCCTCCCTTTTCTCTCTCTCTCTCTCTCTCTATCTATTTATGTTCCTATCTATTTATCTATCTATATATATATCTATCTATCTATCTATCTGTCTATCTATTTATCTATCTATCTCTTTCTAACTTTGTTTAGTAATCACTATGACCACCTGTGTCCGTACGGTATACGCCATATAGAAAAACCCTTAACTTGGATCTTGACGGATCGTTCGTTGGATCCATTTGTACACCCACGAAGATCAGTTCTCTGGATCATTGCCAACTCGCTGTGTCTGTCACTACCAGTGTGCCTCGTCTTTAGCTTGTGGTAGACAGTAAGAGAGAGAGAGAGAGAGAGAGAGAGAGAGAGATTCGTAGAGTTAGAGAGGACTGACTGAGAGAAAACTTGTGTGTTTTCTATCTCTATCTCTATCTCATTCTCTCTCTTTCATACACACTCTCTCTCTCTCTCTCTCTCTCTCTCTCTCTCTCTCTCTCTCTCTTTTTCTCTTGCAAGAGCATATGTCAAGGAAAATTTTCTGATGCTAGATCTTCCCTAGAATACGTCATAGTCACTAAAATTATTCTTACCAAGTTAGAAATCATAATTTATCGAAGATCATAATAAAAAAAAAAAAAAAAAAAAAAAAAAAAAAAAAAAAAAAAAAGAAAAAAATAGAAAAGAAAAAGAAATATAATTATTACTTGATAAACGTTTATGATCATTGACGATACATTAATGATCAATTTAGCTTTTTATTATATTTTATCGTTTGCCTTTAAAATTAATTCTTACATTTTGATTATAGAAATTTCCCCTTTTTGATTGGCATCAATGTCTTCTTGATATTTTTCTATTTTATCGTTTTCGCATTTCGTGGACGATTATTAAAAACGACTTAAAATGAATGAATTATTTTTTGAAATTTTATTTCTTATATGAGAGACTCTATTTGAAAATTAGACGTTAATGATCTATCGAAGAGCGTGTTAAAAGTTATAGACGATTCGGCATACTCTCATATTTACTGTCGTCGACGTAAACTTTGGCAAAAGATCATCATATAATACATCCATTCGCACGTTGGATCACAAAAGTTCTTCTTCCGTCTGGCATATAAACTGCACCATATAATCCATAAATAAACACTATCCATTTTCACCAACATCAAGCATATTTGCGATTTAAATATGCCGAAGATGTGTTGTTTAGATTCCATATAGTTTAGGATTTAGGGACAGGAGAAAGATTTATACTATGTTGAAATTTTTAATTTCATCATTTTTCTTTTTTTTTTTCTTTTTTTTTTTTCCTTTTTTTTCTTTTTTTTTTCTCTCCTCTTATATCTGTATCGAGATTTTACATAACTCGGGTATATAAATTTATTATTGTGATTCAATGTAAACGAAAGTTAGTAGGTGTTGTTTAAAATTATTCATGACATAGCAGCTATTTCGATATTCGTGATTTTCTTCTATATTTCACAGTGATATATATATATATATATTACTAGATTTTTTTTAAATTATTAATTACCGATCGGGTAATAAAATTCATCAATGATACCATCTAATAAATTTTTTATCTATGGTATTATCGACTGGAATTTATCGACTGAAATTATCGACTGGAATTATCATTGTTATCGTCAGAGTAGTAATAAGAATTATTATTAATTAGAAATTAATAATTAATACGAATAGAAACTCTTATAATTTTATTATTTATGATATATTTAATTTCAATGAATTTTAACATAATTCTTTTCATATTTTGTTAATTATTCAAAACAAATTATATTTTTCATATATAATTTTTATCAATGAAATTTTCTTTTTATCATTTTAGTAGAATTTGCAAAAGATCTAACGAAACGAAATGATATTGAGAAATAAGTTGAAAAATTTTATTAAAAAAATTTGTTAATTAATGAAAATTTTCGATATATGCCATCTAGCGTTATTTCGAGGAATCAATAAGAGTATAGTCCAGTCGATAGCGACTCTAGTGGATATATTCGAAAACACGAAAATCCATCGAATTGAAATTTCTTTCTCTCTCTCTCTCTCTCTCTCTCTCTCTCTCTCTCTCTCTTTCTCTTTCTCTTTCTCTCTCTCTCTCTTTCTCTCTCTTTCTCTCTCTTTTTCTTTCAGCATAAAGCAGCACGAACGGGCGGAGCATGGGCGCGTGCGGCGACCTTGCGATATTTTTGCGCCCCGCTAAAAATAATTCGCGCATTTTATAATACAACCGACGAGAGGACCAACCGAGACGTGCTCCGATCGTCGATCGGTTTATGTTATACGTATATCGTAGAAGAAAATCGATTTCATTGGAAGATTTATCTCGAAATATCGATCATAAATTCGATCATCATGCATTTTGGAAATCGCGTATGAATTTGAAAAAATCGCGCCTTTCTTTTTTTTTTTTTTTTATAATCGTCGACGATTATATAGAGGGGAAAAAAACCCCCCCCAAAGAAAAGATAAAATCACGATTCAAATATATAAAATATATAAAAACGTTATAATTTATAATACGAACAAATTAATATCGTTAAATTTTAAATGGCGAACTGAAAGAGAATATTTTTCATTTTCTTTTCTTTTATTTATTTATTTATTTATTTCTTTCTTTCTTTTTTTTCTAAATAAAAATCGTCGTCATAATTAATTGGTGAATTTCGTTGAAAATAAATTCTGTAGAATGATCGTTTGAATAAATCTAATGATAAAAGAAACAATAATATAGAGATAGAGGAAGATGGATGGCGTGTTTTTTGATAAGTTTTTCGCGAATCGTTGTAGATACTACGAGCGGTACAAGTAGTGGCGATCATGTGAGCACCAGAACAGAATTAACGCAAAGGGGGGCCACAATCCGGTATTTCTGGCGCGATTGTCCGGCGAAAAATAGATTCGTATGGCGGTACGGATTAAAACGCGCCACTGGGACGAATTATTCCCACTTCGTTTAGTGGCGTCCTTCCGCGTGATTCTGTTTCTCTTTCTTTCACACACATGCGTGCAAGTACACACACACACACACATACACACACATATATATATATATATATATATACATACAGGAACACATTTGTGCAAGTATTTGCAAAATCTTAGAGATTACAAATTAACGATATATATATGTATACACATACGCTTACACGCACATATATATATATGTATATGTATATTCTTTTTATTGCAATTAGACTAATTGATTTAGCGATGAATAATACAAAATTTATTATACAGGATAGTAAATTGATAACATGATTTTAATAAAATAATCATTGATTGTATTTATAATTATAAAATTGAGATTAGAATTTATAGAGACGGCTACTTCTTCTTCTTTTTTTTTTTTTTCTTTTTTTTTTTTCTCTTTTTATTACTATTATGTTCAATATAAAAACAGAGAGAAAAAGAGAGATGGATGGATGGATAGATGGCAAAGTAACAATTTATTAATGTTTAAGATTGCGAATATTTACTTATTTATTTATTCTTTTTATTTTTTAATTATAATAAAAGTAGAAAAAAAGAGAGAAAGAGGGAGACAGAGAGAGAGAGAGAGAGAGAGAGAGAGAGAGAGAGAGAGAGAGAGAGAGAGAGAGACAAAGAAATAAAGGAATATCATTGTTAATTTTTCTCTCTCTTTTTTCTTTCTTTTTTTTTTTTCTATTCTCTAAGAGAAATTGTATAAGCCTTTTAATTTCTCCCTCTCCCTTTCTCTATCTGTCTCTCTCTTGATTTTTCTTCCTCGAGGTCGCTCATTGAAAAATCAAAAAAGCCTAATCCACAAGTCCCTTTCTTTCTTTTCTTTTTTTTATTTTATTTTATTTATTTATTTATTTTTTTTTTTTTTTTTTTTTTTTTTTTTTTTTTTTTTTTTAATCGAAGGGTTTAAGAGGAATTTTTCCCGAGACGCGAATGATTATAAGAACGGGGAAAACTTGATGCTCTCTCTCCCTCTCTCTCCCCCCCCCCCCTCTCTCTCTCTCTCTCTCTCGACCTGTGTGTATTTATTCTCGCGGCGTACTTTTTACTCGCTCGCCACTATAAATATTATCCCGGTGGGATTTCGCTCTGTATATACACTTTTTTAACGCTCTGACGCTGTAAACAGACGCCCGTCGTTACGTCAGATCTTTCGAACGGAGACCCCCTCCCCCTCCCCCCGATATATTAGAATTAGACGTTACACGATCAAAAATCTGATCCTTAATTAGATGCAATCCTTTTTTTTCTGTTTTCTTTTCTCCCCCTTTCTTTCTTTCTTGTTTTTCTTTTTTTTTGTTTCCACCTTTCACCTTCACTTACTTCTCTTTTAAAACACGCGCGAATAAGAATTTTGTCGATTGAATTTAACGGGAAATAAAAGAAAATGAAAAGTAACGATGAAAACGCGAAGAAAGTAAAAAAATTGAAAAGTAAAATTTTCAAAAACGTCAATCGAAAGAGATTTTTTCGTCTCCTATTCTTTTCTCTTTCCTTTGTTTCTTTTTTATTTTCTTTTTTCTTTTCTTTTTTTTTTTTTTTTTTTTTTCTCTCTTAGATTACGATCATAATTTTATTCGAATTAAGAAAAGAAAGAAGAAACGATAAAAGAAAAAATACAGAAAAAGAATGAAGAGAAAAGTGAGAAAGAAAGAGAGAGAGAGAGAGAGAGAGAGAGAGAGAGAGAGAGAAAAAGAGAAAGTAAGAGAAGCCATTTCATTGTTCGATTTTATTAATAATTCATTTTTATATTGTTCCTCCCTATGTCTGGGTTATAAATTAAAAAAAAAGAAAAAAGAGAATGAATTTAAGAGGAATGCAAATTCGCAGAAGGATGATCACGTTGTTACAATAATCACGAGGCTGCTGTGATCGCGTGACAACATTCTCAACGCTTATTTTGCTGCTTTGCATCTCTCTCTCTCTCTCTCTCTCTCTCTCTCTCTCTCTCTCTCTCTTTATCACTCTGTCTCTCTGTCTCTGTTTCTATCTTTTTCTCTTTCTCCCTCTCTCTCTCCCTCTCTCTCTCTCTGTGTCTTTCTCACGTGTTGATGCTTCAAAATCTTATTTTGAATAGGCTCGTGGCTCATGCCTTCGCTGAAAATAGCGAGAGAGAGAGAGAGAGAGAGAGAGAGAGAGAGAGAGAGAGAGAGGGAGGGAGAGAGACAGAGAGAGAGGATCAATCGATGACACTGAATTTGAACGCTGTAGATTTGATATCGGTCGACAGCCAGACACGCCGCAGCTTTACTGCGCCCGCCGAATCGAATAGTCAATAGATCTATTTATCTATCTATCTATATATCTATATATCTATCTATCTATCTATCTATCTATCTATATATCTATCTATCTATCGATCGATCGTTTTATCGAAAAATATTACGTAAGCTTTAGGATCATTTATAACGATTTGTTTATCTTCTTTGAGACTTCATAACATAAGACACTTTTAAACATTTCAAGACTATTGTTTATTTCAACATTCAATCTTCATGTTGATATATATATATATATATATATATATATATATATATATTTATAAAATACATATCAACGTATTAGGTTTTAGGTATCTCTTTATTTATTTACTTTATTAAGAGGATCTTTAAAATTTTTCAAACACATTTATATTACATTTGATTAGGAAAAAGAAAAATGCAATTATTTATACGAATGAAATTATTGTAAAAAAACATTGATTTATTGATTATGTTAGGGGACGTGTTAGTTTTTAAATGATCTATTAAAGAAAATCAATGAATTGTATGCTTGTATTGGCATCTAAGCTTTAATGGACGACGAATCTTTTTTAATTGCTACGAATAGGTATGAATTGAAACTAATATTAATCATGGAGGAAAAATAGAGATAGATTAAGAAAGAGATAAAGAGAGAGAGAGAAAGAGAGAGAGAGAGAGAGATAAAAAGGGAAATAATTTGATTACTTTTTCAAAAAGAAATGAAAAAAGCAGGACGACGGGTCAAAAGTTCTTAGGTGATATTAGAAATTAAATCGCTCTTTTTCCAGACTTTTTAGTCTAATTTTGTTTGTTTTTTCTCTCTCCCTTTTTTTTTGTTTTTTTTTCTTTCTTTTTTTTTTTTTTTTTTTAGATTATAAAAATATGAATTCCTAAACTAACTAGTAATAACTTTAAAAATCCGTAAAGATTAATTTTGCATGAAAAGAAAGAAAAAAAAAAAAAAAGAAAAAAGAAAAAGATGTTCGCGAAGAGGAATTGTTTTTGTTCGTTTTGTTAAATGAAAAGAAAAAAAGAAAAGGAAGAAACATTATCTTTTTTTTTATTATTATTCATATATCGGAATTTTATCGGAAATAACTCAAAGTGATACGTGACCGAACGACCGTCAGAGTTATTAAGAAAATATTTGTACATACGTAAGTACGTTTTTCGATCGATCGATCGTTAAATCTCGTACTATGACAACGCGGCACGTTTTTAGTCCACCTAAATCCATCATCGTTGAATTAAACTTGGATATATTTCTATTAGTTGCTTGTATTTAGAATTTACTTAGTATAGAATCTGATGCGCATCCGGTACGAACGGTCTTTTCTTTTTTCATTTCTCTTTTTTTTTTTTTTTCTTCGTTTCTTTTCTTTTCACAATTTTTACTTCATACTCGACCGCAGACTAGGACGTCTTTTTTTTTTATTTTTTATTTTTTATTTATTTTTTATTTTTTTTCTTTTTTTTTTTTATGGATTCTAAACCGTTACACGTTGAATAGAATATTTGCATGTGTAGAAGAAAATCCAGGAAGAAAAAGATGTATCATTTTCTTTTATGGATTAAACGAAATCTCTTTTCACATGTGAATAGATAATGTCAGCTAAGCAAAAACTCGAATATTGATTTATAATATTAAATTTAGATATATATATATATATATATATATATAATTATATATATATATATATATATATATATATATATATATATATATATGTATATATATCGTAGGTGAGAAGATTGAGCCGATCTCGCATGTGTTAAGAATCTGAATAATGTAGATCGTAGGCGTATTCAAACAGATGTTGATCTTAGCACGTGGCAAACTTCATTATATGCCCGATATAACGCCGTTGTTTCAGCGCATTATCATCTTATGTACCCCAAAATGAATTCTTCAGTAAGCGATGAAAATTATAATTTTTAACATTTTCCTCTTAAAATCCTTTATCTTTCGAACAATATTTATTTATTTATTTATTTATTTATTTATTTATTTATTTATTTATTTTTCTTTTTGTCGAATTACGTTCGTTGAATTATAAAAAGAAAAAAAATATTATTTCTATTCTCGGAAAGAGAGAAAAGAAAAGAGAGAGAGAGAGAGAGAGAGAGAAACAATTTTATTTTCCGAAAAGAACGTGATATCTACTTAACGAAGTATTCATCAAAGTTTTCTCTTGGGGTGAAACAAAAAATAAAAAGAAAAAAAAAAAAAGAAAAGAAAAGGAATAAATAAATAAATAAATCAATAAAAAAGAAAGAAAAAAAGAAAGAAAGAAAAGGAAAATAGTTTAGAAAGAATTATTCCGATATCAAAATTTATCTAATGTTCATTCTTCATTCTAATTATCGAATCGTAATTGACTTTAACAATGATCAATGGGATCATGCTTAGACTTTGTTTTGTTTCTAAATTGTGTGAAAAATTTGCGAACAAAAAAATCCCTCTTTAAGGGACTTTTGTGTTAAGGATAGAAAAGAAAAAAAAATTCTCAATACTATTTTTATTTCTTTATTTCATTGTAATTCGACTTGACGAATATTCGATTCTATTTCATCTATTAGTGTTTAAGTTAGAGTTTGTTGTTTAGTTCAATAAGTTGAACTTGTTTCATAAATGTATCGTAAATGTTAACAAATATTCAGAAAGTTTCTGAAAAGTTTATTCCGATAAGACTTATTATGGCAGACACCTCGGCATACAATTTAGAGAGAGAAATCTTTTCTGATAAAAATAGTTTTAGTATTTTCCTTGGTTTTGCTCTTTTCAAGTTTTAGAATTTTATTACAATAAATTTTTATCAACGTATACTTGTTAGATTTTCTACAATACGATTCAAATATATTTGAATTGATCTTAAAAATTCAATTATCCATTTTTGAGATCGTTTAATTTAATGCGTCTGCATTTCTTTTTTTCTATTTTTCTTTTACAGATTCATCATTAATGAGTCATAACATTTGTTAATTCGATGATTTTTGTTTCGTTTTTTTTTTTTTTTTTTTTTCAATTTGTTTGAGAATTAAGAATATTAATTATGAAATTTTATAACTGCTTGCAAAAAAAGTCATAGATTAATCATATTGGACGAAAATAATGTTGAATTTAGAATCGAGGATTTTTTAATAGTACATAGCCCATCGTTAATTAATCTAAAAATTGAACTCTATGCTGGATTGTATTTCAAATATAAACTTGATATATTCGAATTTACGAAAAGGTTACTTTAGGTCATTCCCAGTGGAGTTGGAATCTTTATCGAGAAAGTCTAGATTTAGGGTGGCATTGTCAAGAGGTTATGACCTGCACGTGCTATTTCGGCTGATATCTATTCCAGATAGACGGCATTCCAATAATGGACGTGTTCCGGTTCATTGGCATCTGAATAATCTAGATCTCAATGCTTGCTAATTTGATTGCATTTAATCGTAAGAGTTAAATCTCGTTATCAGGTTAATCCAATTCAAATAATGACAATTCAATTTCAAGTGACAATTATTTATTTATTTCTTTATATATATATATATATATATATTTTTTTTTTCTTTCTTTTTTTCTTTTTTTTTTCTTTTTGATTTATTTAACCCAAGTAAATGAGTGATCGTTTCGGATGAGATTAAAAAGAAAAAGAAAAAGAAAACAGAGAAAGGAAAAATAGATTCTCAAAAGATTTTTTTCAAGATTTACGATGATCGTTTCCGAGTGAACTAACACTGTGGTCCAATTTAGTTGCACCAAAGAATGAGAATCTGAAAATAATACTTTTCTTTTTTTCCCCCTGGGTATATATTGGGCGATCCTATCGTAATGAATTTTTATGGTTCTACGTCATTAAGATGGCTTCAAGAAATGTGGGACACAATTTGAAATAGGAAACGTGCACACGTACGTACATACATATTGGGTAACACTCAATAGTTCAACTGTAGAATTTTATATGAGAACACGTGTTGAGTTTATTACGCATACCATTAGAACATGGTGTATTTCGTTTGAAAAGATTTATAGACTGGTGGGTGTGTCTATGGTTTCTTCTCTGGGAGATTTCACACAAAAAAAAAGAAAGAAAGAAAGAAAGAAAGAAAGAAAGAAAGAAAGAAAAAGAGGAAACGAGTAAAGAAGAAAAGGAAGGAAATAAAGAAGGAGAGAAGGAAAGATAGAAACAAAAAAAAAATTGTAGATTAAAATTGTCGAGTGATGAATTAGTTGTTGTTTTTCAGGTATGTAACATGGAGAAAGTCATTCTTTTTTACGTTGACGTTTGGATAAACATAAACTTAGCGTCACCTTTGATGTTACTTTTTGTAAAAAAAAAAAAAAAAAAAAAAAAAATGAAGAGTTAAAAGCAGCAACACAACAGTAGAGTATTGGAGAGGATTCCTCTAATCCTTCTCTCTCTCTCTCTCTCTCTCTCTCTCTCTTTCTCTTTTTTTATTCTAAGTTAATGAAATGTCACTGCAGATATCTACTTTTCCTCTGTTCGCTTAATATGCAATGTCAAGATCAAAAGTATATTTTTTGTCAGAGTGATCGAATATATATACATATATACATACATACATACATACATACATACATACATATATACATCTACAAGAGATTGAATTAAGACTGCTGAGATTAATAGTTACAATTACTGATATAACTTTATCATTCATAGAACTATATAATAAACTGATATCACAATATTTGTGCAGGATAATTTTGTATAAAGAAATGTTCGAAAAGAGAGAGAGAGAGAGAGAGAGAGAGAGAGAGTATGAAAAACTCGAGATAGAGAAGAGTTTATTCGATATCAGTCTAAGATGAATCTTCTCAAAGTATTCATTCGACAATGATAAAGTATATCCTCTTAGATACGGTCCAGTCCGTTTAAAACATGCCATATTATTTGGCAAGTGATGACAACTTCTTTGCCACCACTTACGAGGATCTTTAAACGCTCTATTAGGTCCCCTTAATAGAGTAACCACGTTGATTATGAACTATACTTTTGTTTGTTTATCTCGACTGTAAGATATTTGTTTTTTTTTTTTTTTCTTTTTTTCTGACGAAATAATTATGATCAATATGATCATTGATATCTAAAGAATTTGATATACGTAAAGTATTTGAAATGTTTTTCTCCTATCAATCGTTGAAAAAAGAAATGGATAAAGTCTTTTGATATGTGTCGAATCATCGACAGAAGGCGCCATCATGTGTATTTTTGCCAAAGGATGACAACTACAGACGGCATCATCTCCGGTTAGTCTGCCGTGTCCGTCCCAGGTTTTTCTAGACTACTCTAGCCACTCAAGAAGCCTCTTCCTTGGTCTGCTTCATCAGCCGTCGTCTTTGCATCTCCCTTCCTCTTTTTCGGCTAGCTTGTTCTCTATCTCTCTTTCTCTCTTTCTCTCTCTCTGTCTCTCTCTCTCTCTTTCTCTCTGTTCTTCTCTGTTCTTCTCTTACTCACTTCATCATCTCTCTCTCTCTTTCTTTCACTCACGCAATAAGATGAGAGAGAGAGAGAGAGAGAGAGAGAGAGAGAGAGAGAGAAGAAGTCAGTGGAGGAAGAGTGAAGAGGGCCAGATACGTTTTTAGACACGGAGCGTCCACGAGCGTCGCGACGCCCTGAGGAGCAGTAGTCGCGTACCTTGGGCAGCTTCCACCTTGCCGGCTCGCGATTCTCTTAAACGTCGTTTCTTGAAAATTACTATTTGAAATTCCTTAGAAAAGCTAAAGAAATTTGCTTGGTTAATCTTTATAGGATTCATCAAAGAACAAAAGGGATTATATAGATCTTCCGTGATGTACAGTGTTTCCAGGTCAAAATACCCGCGATTCTTGACGATAAAAGTTAAATTTGGGTCGAGCCTCGTTAAAGAGAGCGAGGAAAATATATTCGAGGGATATTTGATCCAAATAGCGAAGGAATTTTCTGAGGCGACTGATTATTATTGCGTTGTTGTTGCATTGATCTAAGTGGTTAATGGCCTTTTTTCTTTTAGAGGCTAATGGTGTATTGTTTGAGATTAATCATTCCGTTTTCGACGATAAAACGTCGTTGAGAAATCTTGGGATTCAATGGGAATAGGATTCTTTAGATTTGTCAGGTTTTAATCTCTTTAAGCTTGAAGTGGATCAAGTGAAGTGTCAAAAAGAGTTCTCTTGTTTTCCAACCCCCCCCCCCTTCCCTTGCTCGAATGTGTCTTCTTCTTCCACTTTCGTTTAATAGTTCGTTGAAAGTAAAAGGAGTAAAAGTTTCCTCAAGTGTTACGTCTTGTAATAATTTAGTGTTGACGACTTGTACCTGACGATTGGCAATTGGTCGTCTATTGAGATCTAATCACGTTGATAAACCGCGAAGAGAAGATATATTTGCGAAAGTGGTTCGTGTGGCGAAGAAGGAGAAAGACGCGACGATGGCTGAGCGTCCTGGCGGTAGGAGACGCTCGCGTCGCGACAGCATGGAGGCCGGAAGTTCTTTGCGTGGTACACCACCGGCCTCCAAGGATCGTAGGACTAAACGTGCTAATAAACCATCTAAAGAAAGATGGCTATTGACTAGGAAAACTTGGAGATATATGGCTGATGCTGGAAGACGTTTGATACCCGATGGTGCTCACAATCGTACCGAGGATATACCCAAGATCGAACAATATTTTCAAGAAGTCTGTCAAAAGGAACCAAAGTTTCTACTTTGGAGGAAAGCTTCTTATCCTGGTACTTTAGGTTTTCGTACTCAGAGACGACGTAGACACGTTAAAGGCGGTAGCTGTAGAGCTAAAGCTAGCTCAGCTGACGAAGCCGACGAGATTAGGAATCCTCCTCAAGGATTCGTCCTTCAGACTACAACTGTTGGCAAGTTTGATTTGGCCAAAGCAAAGAGAGACTTTTTTTTGGCATCCGATAGTGGTGGTAGCGTACCTTACAGTCCTGTTAGTCGTAGGAGGACAGTTAAGGAAGATGCCGAGGTTAAAGTTTTAGCTGATATGTTGCAAAAGTACCTGAACATGCAAGGCGATATCGGTGATACGGCAAAATCTTTGGATAGAAATAATGTGGTCAGTCATATCGAGGGTAAAGAACACTTTGATTATCAAAGTCTGATTGATAAGTTACAACAGCATTTGGATCTCATCGTAGCTCAGGCAAAGAGAGAACAAATAGTTCCTAATAACGAAACGAAATCAATTAACAGGGATAATATTTCTAAATCATCAGTAACACCTTATCAAGGTGATTACGTTCATAAATCTTTGATGGAGACTCTCAGTCGTTACTACAGCAAGTCTCCGACTAGAGAACACGTAATATCAGACATCCTGACTGATCGTAAGCTATTGGAAAAGCTTTACTTTGATCTTAGATGTACCAGAGGCTTTAGAGGACCAAGAGCAACCGGTGCTTACACATCACCATCGAATAGATGGTGGGCTCATCAGAGAACCAGGACCACAGGCAAAGAGAATGAAGATTGGTACTCGGAAAGACGCGATCCTATATCTCCACCACCTCTTATAGCTGTTCAAGAACCTAGCACAGATCGTGGACCACTGGACGATGGTGTACAAACTGATCCAGTTCCGCGTGAGGTTTTAGACGCTATACTTCTTGAAAGAGAGAAGGAGGACAATAGTAAAAGTGAAACGAGTATACCTAAGCCCAGTGGTCGTAGACGTAGTAGCGTTGATAATGACGATGTCTCGCCATCGGTTAGTGACACCATCAAGAGGTATCTCAGAATGGCTAGGAAAAAGTCTATGGATGCTGATAAGGTCGATAGGTTCAAACGTGTTAATTATGATAGAAATCTTCGTAATATCAGGCCAAAGGGAGAGATTACTAAGCCTGGCGATGACGATGGCAATAATAAAGGTTGTCAGACCGATGACAATTGGGCTGTTAATTATCGTGAAATGTCATCCATGGAAAATCCGTCTGAAAATCTTTCGGACGCTGATACAACCTCGCCAGCAAGTAGAAATGCAAGTTCACGTAGCAGCATCGATGCTGGTCTTGGTTTGGAAGAACCCCTAACTCCTAAACATCATCATCAATCCTTTCTTTCCCATCTCCTTCATGGCTCCAATGCTCACAAGGACAAACCGCATTCGGCACCAGGTTCACCGGCACTCACATCTTCTTCGAAAAATTCTTCAGGTGGCACAGCGATGCAGAAGAGCAAGTCTTCCAGCAGTGTGGTACATCACGGTAGCAGGCTGGTAGCTAAAAAAATCTGGAGGTCCAGGAGTAAAAGTACCTCGAGGGCATCGAACCTACCGTCCATTTGGACGCCTCAGGTCAGTTACCCAATTGTCCTTTCGATTAACGTTAATTCGTATGGTTTTTAACAGGCAAATTTAACCTTTTTTCCACTAATATTATCAATGAAATCTTTCCATCTTTAGGTCCTAACCATCGAAGACATCCTATTCTAATATCCAGAAACTCATTTTTCACCTGAATACAACAACTACCTGCCGTCACATACCTACACAGACTAATATCAAGCTCCTTACGTTATCAGAGAGATAACCAATGAATAATCTATTATTATTAACAATCCGCAATTGGAATATACATCCTTCAAACGTTCGACAATCTCACCAATGAGTCAAATTTGCATAGCAATTTATAAAGAGGAATGACGGGGTTAGTACAAAACATATGTGTGTCTGTGTGTGCGTTTGAGTGTTTAACAGCAACTTTTCAAAATGCTTCGAAATGCGTAGAAATTTATTTTCTCTATCTATTACTTGATTATAAATCATTCATAGATTCACATTATTTACATTCACATTCATAATCGAATCTTTATCGGTGTAGGACATTTATTAAAAAAGTTTTTACCGATATTGGTCGTTCGTTCAGATACCGTCCAATCGTTTTTCTTTCTATTTCTTCTTCTTCTTCTTCTTCTTCTTCTTCTTCTTCTTCTTCGTGACCGAGTAAACGGTTGGAATGACCGAGGAGGAAAGGGAAAGGAAGGAAAGGAGAAGAATAAGAAGGTTGACCTTGCCGCAGACGATCTTGTTAAGCGGTTAGCGCGATAACCAATTTAGGGCCTCGGAATTTTGCCGGCGCCGCCCGAAATAGTCAGCCAACGGTGGTGTGTATAAACTATACTTAACCTCTGCTGCTACTACTACTACTACTACTACTACTACTACTACTACTACTACTACTACTACTACTAGTACTACTACTGCTACTGCTACTATTACTTTTACTACTACTACTGTTGCTACTACTACTGCTATTACTGTTTCTGTTACTGTTGCTGCTACTACTATTATTATTACACATCACTTCGTCGCCACTAATATTCTTTTTTTTATTTCTTTTTTTTTATTTTTTTTTTTCTCTTACTCGCTACGTCCTCGGGTATATTATCTACAATATTTTACTTTACTCGAGTATTACTTCTTTCAAGATTTGTCTTGGTCATTTTTGCGAGTGAATCGAAAATCATTTTGACAAAATCAATTTTTCAATTAGTCTTAAAAATTATCAGAAAAGATTTTGTTTTAATTTAATCCTATATATGGTACTCAGATTGCGTGTACATGTACGTGCGTATGTATATATCGATTTCTTTTTCTGAAAAAATTTTTATTCTTTCAAAAAAAGAAGAAAATAAAAAAATAAAAAAAAATAAAAAAAAATAAAAAACAAATAGAGGCTACCGTCGTTAGAGTCTGATCTATTTCGAAAAGAAAAAAAAAATTCTATAGTGAGCCATTTGTTACATCAAATTTTGTATTTGTATCGTTATTGATACGCATATCTGTATCTAGATATTTACATATTCGATGACAGGAAAGTAGCAAAATCGTTTGATAGATCGTCCGATGCAAAATGGATTTTGGCAGTGACTCATTTTATGAGTAATACCTCCTGTATAAGAAATATTTAGTGACGAGATCTCACGTGTTACGGAACTTTACAGAAATTTTTCCACGTGCCTTCATTCTTTTTGTTTGGATTAAATCTCTCTCTCTTTCTCTCTCTCTCTTTCTCTCTCTCTCTCTCTCTCTCTCTCTCTCTCTCTCTCTTTCTTCTTAAAAACTTTGTTTGTTTTTTATCAGTTTATCCTTCCAATACTTAGTAGTACAAAAGTAACGTTTAATAATACATGGTGTTCAAAAGTTATCACTTGTACGTATTTATTTTTAGGATCTGTATACACGTGTTGAATTATTAAATAATAATTTTTCAAAAGTCCGTATTATCGAAAAAATATCCTTCATTAAAATAATAATTTTCTTTGAAAATATAATAACGTACGTACGTTGCAACGTTTTCATATAAATTCTAATATAAATGTTATCTGCAATTCTAGCCTTTAAAATCATTAATGTCTGTCGCTAAGAGTGTCATTTGACGAATCTTCAAGGAATGAAATAACAGGTGATCTAGCTAGTTAATGTATTGCATCATTACGGTCAATCCACCTGTTTGATAGTGTCACGTTCAAAGATTTGTTTACATTTGAGATTTAATATTGTACACATCATCTGTGCACCAATTCACTTGATAAATAATGGGTTAATACAATTATTATACTTGCGAATAGGACAACGTGTTACAACGTGTATTGATAAATATCAAAGGTCATTGTTGATTAACCAAAGCTTTAATAAAATTGTAGAATACATTTGATTGGCCGACATTGGACAGACGTCACAAAGTGAAAAAGTTATAGCAATTATTGAATAAATTAAAAAAATGTTTTTCTTTTTTTTTTTTTTTTTTTTTTTAATCCCACTCTGTACGACTCTATCTATAATAAATGTTGTCATTAAAATGATAATATTGCGAAAGGGAGATTATTTTTAGACAACATATATTTTGAAAGAAGAAAAGTTATTAACGATTAGGACGATTAGATTCAGGGATATGAGGAATCAATTTATTTTTTTTATTTTTTATTCCGAAAGAATTAAGAATAGACTTTTGTCTTTTCTCTTCGATATTCATTTTTCTTTACTCTATGAGCGTAATATTTATTTGCAAAATAGAAAAAAAGTCGTCGAATTATTTATATTATAATTTATTCGTTATAATTTATAATATAAATAAGATTATTATAATTTAATTTTTTTATTTCGTTCTTTTCTTTTTTTCTTTTCTTTTCTGTTTTTTTTTATTTTTTCACACATAGGGTTTTATTAGATTACCCTATAGTTATTCTTTCTAACGTTTACATATAGATAAACCAAACCACTCTTTGATATTTTATTCTGATCAGCAAATTCCATCGCTCTGAAGCTTTTATGAATATATTTTCAAAGTATTATCATTAATTATTAATGAGCTTATGATTCTATTTTAATTAAATTTGAATTTATTGGTTTGATTTATCAAATGTTCATTATTCCATCAAATTTAATTAAATTTAATAAAAAAAAAAAATATATATATATATATATATATATATATGTATGTATGTATATATTTGTATTATTTATTTACTTATATATAGAGTTATTAAAAGTGATCAATTGAAAATTATATTACTTGAAAAATATTGTTCAAAAAATATTAACTCTCACAAAAATTCAATTCTTCATTTTTCATATATATATTAAATTAAAAGTACATACATATATATCTATGTACTTTAATGTCTATATATTGTTATTATTTATTGTCATTATTTATCGTTATTATTATATAAGAATAATGTAAAGTGATCGATTGAAAATAATATCGTTTGAAGATTTATCTTGAAAAGTTTTTCTCACGTAAATACATTTTTTTTTTTTTTTTATTTTTCACATACATATTAATTAAATATAAAAATACATTTATATATTTACATATTTATTTGCATATTTATATTATTCATGAATAGTTCAAAGTGATTAATAACAATTGTGTTTATAGAAAATTTTCTTAAGAATTTTCTCTTTCGAAAGAACAAAATTCTTCAAGTTTTTTGAACTTCATATACATCTATATATATGTATATATATTATATACATATTATATACATATATATATATATATATATATATGTCAGCATGTGTTTATATAGAATCTATATATACATTGTAGGGAAAATGCACGTGGGCTGGCACAGGTGGACGACGAGTGACTCTCCAGGATACTTCTTTGCGTTCTCTCTCAGAAATAGAAAGAAAAGTTTTATGCAAAGTTGCCGTAGCGAAGCTTCAAGCTCTCAATTTAGGTGTTCACATCAGGCCACCAAGTGGTGAGTTAAAAACAATTTAATTTCACGTTAGTATGCGTATACATAAGTATAGTTTGCATTCTTATCCTCTTTTATATTATAATTCATAATTTTTATATCAAATACATCTTACGTTTTTATAATCACACGGAAAAAAAAAAAAAAAGAAAACATAAAAGTTAATAACGTTATATCATTTTCTTTAGAAACTTTTT
>NC_060968.1:4091020-4096020 GCF_910589235.1 Vespa crabro | reverse complement strand
ACTTCTTCTTCTCTTTTTTTTTTCCTTTTCATTCCTTCATGTTCTCTTCGTTTCCTTTTTTTTTTTTTTTTTTTTTTTTTTAATTTTCTCTCCATCTTCTTACCTTTTAATACCCCTTCATATATATATATATATATATATATATATATATATATATATATATATATATATCAATTAAGTGACCGCGTTCTTATTATGATTTTCAATGTGCAAAATGCACGCAAGTTTAACATCCGTGCGTTTAAATTCAATGCGTGTATAAGCGAGTGGGACACAGCTGCCTGATCGTAGATCAGATCGACGTTGATCTTGCTCCGTTTTGGGAGAGCCAACTGATCGAGATCATGTGAATAATCTTATCTGATCTAGAAAGAAAGAGAGACGAAAAGAAAGACGAAGAGAGAGAAAGAGAGAGAGAGAGAGAGAGAGAGAGAGAGAGAATGACGATGATAGTAACGATGATTACGATCAGATCTATAACACCAAGCCGAAATAATATATTACATACTTTTGTTTTAAATTCGCATTTGATCAATTTGTTAATTAATTACGATATATTATTTTTGTTTGTTTTAGAGTCACCAGGTGGTCTTGTTTTTGGTATACCACTTCCTCAATGTCTTGAGAACGATAGGATCGCTAGAATTGCTGCTGGTGAGGTTGCCGATGTTGGTAGTTTGACGAGAAGTAGTAGACACGGAAGTAGAACGAGTTTTAGCAGTCTGATAGAGGCACCTACGGTTGCAGCGAAAACCGAAGATGTAAGAAAATTACAATTGTTTTGTTGCTTTCCTCGAGAAGAGAAATTCTTTTTTTTTTTTTTTTCTTTTTTTTTTTTTACGATCACTAATATAAAGATAAATATATACGTACATAGATACATATATACATATATACATATATACATACATACATACATTCATTCATACATATATACATATATACATACATGCATATACAGATTGATATCATTGTGGATTTAGTATGGTAGTAATAGTATTAGTAGTAGTAGTAGTAGTAGTAGTAGTAATAGCAGTAGTAAAAGTAGGAATAGAAGGAGACGTACTAGTAGTAGTAATAGTGGTAATAGTAGTAGTAATTCGGGTCAACGAATTGTCAGGCATAAATCAATGGATCGGAAGAAAATAACATTTGATATTCGTGAAGATTTAACTCTAACAGATAGAGTAATTATTTTCATAATGGGATACGGTTTGTAGTAACGGTGACGAGAGTGTTAGCGACTAGCAGTAACCGTCTTTGATCCACCTACGCGCTAACATAAGACTTAGAAGCTTAGTAGACGTTTAGAAGCGAGCGAATGATCTTTTGAAATGACGTGGATACGAAAGGAAATGAAACGAAACGAAACGAAACAAAACGAAACGAAACGTTGCGAAAGAATTTGCTTTGTCATTCATTGTTGACGATATATTTGCATATGATATATGTTTAAAGAAAATGTAAGAAATATTTGAACATTCTCATTTTCCTTTTTCTTGCAACGCGATCGATCTATTTTGCTACTTTATTTTCTTATTTGAATGATCAATAAACTAATTTTATTATGTTTAAAACATTATTATTATTATTATTATTATTATTATTATTATTATTATTATTATTATATTATTTTTAATGATCGATAAATAAAAAATGTATATATCTTTTTTTTATATTTTCTAATGATCTATGAAATAATTATATGTATATATATATATATATATATATATATATAGATCATTAATATTATTCTTATCATTATTATTTCAATGATCGATGGATAAAAATTAAAAATTTCTTTATTGTTTTCAATGATCTATAAAAATATTGTATATATAGATCATTGTAATTATTGTTCTAATGATCGTGATATTCTATTTAAAGATAGATTCGTGGTAACGATAAAAAAAGAAGTACATATACAAGGGAAGTCTTAGGGATTGATTGATCGCAATTGGCATATAAAGTGCCACGGTCAAAGTCGTCTCGACTTCACCCAAAATTATCTCGTCATCGTATTCTTATCGTCATTGTCTCATCGTCATCGAATAATCCGACGAATCGTCCGACGATTATCGGATGGCTACTTGCCGAGCTTTTCGACCAGAAAATCTATTTTTCGATTGAATACGTCATGTTACATTCTACATCACGTCGACATTTACTCTATATTTTGTTTCGTTCGAAAGCATTCACGAAACTTTTCGAGAGATAGATAGATAGATAGATAGATAGATAGATAGAAAAACGATGACGAGATCAACATGAACGAACGATGATCTATTTTGCCAAAAATCTTGAAATTCGTTTCGTTAAGTTTCGTTAATATTTAATATTTAAAAATATTTTACACATATATACATATATATATATATATATATATTCGATTTTATAAAAGAAATTAACGATGTGCTTATATATCGTATATAATTGCTTTATGTATCGCTTATTTTCTTTTTTTTTTTTTTCAAAATTCATACGTTCCAATTATATTTGTTTTAATTAATACGCCCGAATGCATGTAACAATCTATACATTGCCGATAATATTACGTATCAGCAGGTTTTGTCAGTAAACAATTTTTTTTTTTATTCCTCATAGTATGCAACACCGTTATACATATGTGAAACTTGCTGTTGCATAATCCAAGGGACAACAAAAAAAAAATTCCTTACTGATAGATGGCGTTGACAAGCAATATTATCAACGATGTCTGGAGGATTGCTTATCTCCAGGCGTAATATTTCGAGCATGATTAAATATTGAACAAAAAAAGAGAGAAAAAAAAAAGAAATCAATAATTTCGATAAATTAATAATAAATAATCACTTTGAACGAAGGAAAAGAAGAGGAAGAAGAGGAAGAAGAAGAAAAAAAAAAAACACGAAAGAAGAAATAAATAAAAATAATTCGACGATGAAAAAACAATGATTGTAAATCATTAATATTTATATCTTTCATCGATTATTTATTATTATAATTATGAGTTGTTATATGAGGAAAAGGAAAAGAAAAAAAAAAAGAAAAGAAAAAAGAAAAAAGAAAAAACGAATAACGTATTGGTCTCCTTCTTTTTGATGATTGCAATCAATTAGTGTGCGTAACTTTTGGCTAGCTTAGATCGCCGGGTAAGATACTCGTGAACGTTTAAAAGAAAATAAAAAGGGGGAAGACACAGATGCAATTCTTGCGTCGACAAAAGACGTCACGTGTATTCCTCGGGCCGATGCTGTGTGACGTCACGAAGATCGACGGACGTAAATAGAATACACAGGGCCGAGGATCGCTAATTTTAAACGATCTATTAATTAGGATCATATACAATTTTCTTACGAATGAAATATATTATTTGTATTCTATCATAGAATAATATCTTCAATTGTATATCCATTTTATTCTTTTATTGTGTCTTTCAATAAATTTTCTTTTTTTTTTCTCTCTCTCTCTCTCTCTCTCTCTCTCTTTCTATCTCTATTTCTTTTAAAAATGACTCTTCGAAGGTACGACGAAAGATAGAAAAATTCAAATGAAAAGATCTAGAAGACGAAAGATTAGAAGAATAATTGATTTTTAAAAATCATCAGAGAAATCTTTTGACTTTTTCAAACAATTGTAAATCCGTGCATGTTGATATTGTCTTTTGAAAATTATTATAATATATCAATGATTATTTTTCAATTGTCATATGATGATTTTTTTCTTTTTCCTTTTGATTTCAGGGTGGTTCCTGTGAATCATTATCGTCGAAAGGTGGGGGTGCATTGACCGGAAGTGATTCAGGTGTTCTCGAATTGAGCGACAGCGGTGGGGGAGGGACAACAGGCGAATGGGATGCTGTACCAGGAATAGTTAGACAATGTATTAGACATCTCGAAGCTACTGGTCTACGTACGTTAGGTATCTTTCGAGTTTCACCTTCGAAGAAAAGGGTTAGACAGGTGGGTCATAGTTCATGATATTTACGACAAACACATACGCACGCACATGCGCATAGACAAAGATTCTATATGGTACATTTTATCCTTCTGCATGGAGGAAGAAATTTTTTCTTTTTCTTTTTTTTCCCGTTTTTCTCCGTTTTTTTCTTTTTCTTTTCTTTTTTTTTTTTTTTTTTGATTTACACAAAAAAGTAACGTACATTTTTAATAAAATTATTATTGGTATTAAAGAAAAAATAACATTGCAAATATTTATATGTAGTCATAGAAATTTGTTGTAAGAAGAATATGTGAATTATTCTTTTTTTTTTCTTTTTTCTTTTTTTTTTTTTATTTTTTTAATTTTAATTTTAATAATAATTTTATATTTTATTATTTTTAAATATTATATATATATATATATATATATATATATATATATATATAAATTTCGTTTTAAATAAAAATTTATTTTAAATAAAAATTATTGAAACTTTGAATGATCATTCGAAGGATAATTAAAATAAAAGAAAGAAAAAAAGAAAAAAAAAAAAAGAAAGAAAAAAAAAAGAATAGAAAAAGAAAGAAAGAAAACAAGGCTACAAATGTTAAGATAAATGAGAGATAAACGAAGCACTATAAAAATTCCAGTTGAGAGAAGACTTCGATTGTGGTCGTGAGACGAAAATCGGTCCTGATCAATGTCCTCACGATGTGGCAGCCTTGCTAAAGGAATTTTTTCGGGACCTGCCTGATCCTCTTCTCTGTAGGGATCTCTATCAAGCCTTCGTGCATACCCAAAGTAAGAAAGGCATCATTCAAAAATTTGCATTAAACGAAAACATGGGATGATAAAGAATAAGAGTCAAAAGGAAAAAAAATAAAAAAAAAAAAAAAAAAAAATACAATAAATAAGAAAAAAGAAAGTAGAAATTGAAAAAAATGTACAGAGTTTTGTTCAGAAGAAAAAAAAGATAAGGTAAAATAAAAACGAAGGCTTTTGAAAAAGCAATAGAACGAAAAAGAAAGAAAGAAAGGGGAAAGAAATTTTTTATATACATTTCCTTTTTCGTTTGTTTG
>NC_060968.1:4056020-4086020 GCF_910589235.1 Vespa crabro | reverse complement strand
ATCTGTAAGCTAATAAATGAAGGTTAATTTTTCTACCATATCGTCTATAAATTAATGATAATGTCCATGAGAATATTAATCCTGTCCGATTAATATAAGGAAAATGTGTTTAGAGATTAGAGACAATATCGAAATTATATTTTCTAAAAGATAATTAAATTATTTTTTGTATATGTTGTATAATTTCTTTTCTAAACATAATTTAAAATTATTAATAATATAATAATTATTATCGGTACAATAATATTACTTAATTAATATTTATATATTATTAAATATAAATAATAAATAATTTTTAATATAATATAATAAAATTTATTATTTAATATATTGTCTATCTCTAAACATAATTTAATAATTAAATTTATTAATCTTAATATTATAAAAAAAAAAAAAAAAAAAAAAAAAATTCCTTTTGTTGTCTCTGGGGACAAAATCAAGAGAGAAAAAAAGTAAGAGGAGAGAATCAAGATAATTTGTTTGTGAAAAGAAAGAAAAATAAAAAAAGAAAAAAAAAATAGAAAGCATATATATATATATATATATATATATATATATATGTAATAATGATCAGAAAGATATTAAGATAATCTATTTTATTAATAGATAATTATTACAGATAATTATTACAGATAATTATTACAGATCAACTAAAGCTCTAACCAGAATCATTAGAATGTTAATAGAAAAAAAAAAAAAAAAAAAAAAAAAAAAAAAAGAAAAGAAAAGTTTGAATACATTATTATAATATTATAATATTATTATAATGATCACGAAAAACGTGAGTCCTCGTCGAAGATTGGCAACTTATTAAGTACGATTGGTTTCTCCGAAGAATATCTTGGATTGTCAGATGGATTATTATTCTTGGGTATGTCCATTTTAAATGATTTCTTAAAATCATCCTTGGAGCTAGTATTAGAATCAATTTTAACAAATTTCTCAATTGATTCTTGTGATAATGATCCAGCAAACGTTTTATCATCATCCGTGATGCCGGTTTTATATTTCTCATGCCGTATCATTGGATTCTTCGATCCTTGATCTTTCTCTGTAAAATTTTAGTTAAGCGTTTTGAAAAAAAAAAAAAAAAAAAAAAAAAGGAAATAATGATTAAAGGTTAATAAAAATTTTGAATATTTTTTTTCTCTTTTTTTCTTTTTCTTTTGAAAGATTATTTTTATATAGTATAATTACAGGTACCAACCTTCAGAATCTTCCCGTTGACGATCAGAAGACATGACGGGGAATCGACGATCAACGATTATATTATATTAAATTAATTACAAATTGATTATATTTGTAACACGAAATCCTTTGATAAAATCATTGACTTAGAAAGGTAAAATTAATGTGAAAGAAAGGAGAAAAAGAAAAAAAAAGAAAATAGAACATCTAAACAGAAACAAAATAATAATTACGTATCGATAAGTTTTTTTGGAAGAATTATTTACTCGGAGTTTTTCCTTTATCTCGTATTGGTCGGTGCATACATTTAGGTTAATAATTTTTTCAAACTTTTTTTTAAATACTAATTTCGTAACATATCGTAAAACATGTTTTTCTTTTTTTTTTTTTTTTCTTATACGTAATTAATTATACGTATATTAATTATTGCACCTGCAGATAGGCTACGCTTCGTACGTCGCTGATGTAGATTGACTATGCTATCTAAAAGATATTCCTGTAGCCCCTTTATATAGGCTAACATTCACGCCCACGTACAACGATGTAAGAACTGTTGCATATCTTCAGGCATGACATTATATATTTAATATTCCTATAATTAATTAATAGAAAGTAGAATTAAATTAGAAATATTTCGAGATAATTTTAAATAACAAAAAATTACAAATATTTTATCGTGAAAAGTTTTCATTAAAAAAAAATTAATCATAAATTAGCAATATTTACAAGTGACAAAAAGAAAAAAAGGTAAAACATAATAAAATTTAATTACTATTTCATTTACTTTTACACAATTAAGAATTTTTATAATAAATTTTATACATTGTTTACAGATTATGCATATAACATAAAAATAAATTTGTTCATTAAAGAATGTTTTATTTTACTTAGAAGATGTTTTCTCATCTTTGAAAAATAAAACTCTTCTGCAAGAATCTATAGAATTGATATGTTCGGTTTTAGAAATGTTTAAGGCTTTAATAGGTGTCTTATCGTAGGAATTGTCAGAAACGATAATTTCATTGTTAGGACTGTCGAATTGATTTAATGATTTCATTTCATTCAATTTAGATCTCTTATTTGGTATAACATCTTTATCTTTGACCATAGATGCCTCGAAATCTGCAATAAAAAGATAATTAACTTGATAACATGAATATCTCAATGTATGTAATTAATCAATCTTTAATTAATTATATTACAGCAATGAAAATATTAAAAAAAAAAAAATTGCAATCCATATAAAATATTTATTGATTATTAAAAATAAAAATATATTTCTTTTAAATTATCTCATTGATTGATATATCATTTAATTGTTAATTAAATTATAGTAGAAATCTTTAATTAATAATGAGAAAGAAATGAAAAATAAGAAAATAAATGAATGATATTTAATAATAATCAGGTGTTATCATAGATCAAGAAAAATCATTGTTTAAACAATAATAAAATTAGAAAATTGTTCTAAACAACAACAACAACAACAACAACAACAGAAACAGAAACGAACTTAACAAAAAAAATTACGATATTACAAAAAAAATAATTACTTACATTTTTCAATTTTCTTATTTTGATTATTCATCCTTCCGATTGACGTCTAATCGCAATGAATTATATTTATTAGAAATTCACACACGAGGTCTAGTTCTTGTATAATGAGATAAGCAAAAATTGACGAACGGACAACAACGACGTGACGTTCGAACCGAGAATGACGTTATGTCGTTTAAAACAAAAGAAAATTTCTCTCCCTGGTAAAAAAAACAAAGAAACATTGATATTTCCTAACCAATCGTTATAGGGCAATCATTAAATACATCTTTGTTAAACCACGCTAAAGATATTGTAGATCATCTTTAAGGCTATTTTTATGTATGTCATATACGTATCTATCTGAATATATATATATATATATATATTTTTTTTTTGTTTATTAGGTTCTTTTTCTATCATTAGATAATATCAATCAATTTATTATCTATCTTTTATTTATTATTCATGATTATTTTGATTCATTAATTGCATACAATTATTTTCGATATATTATTTATATAATTGACAATGAATAGATATATAAATTATTTATTTATTTATTTTTTTATTAATTTCAATTACAACGTTTACATTGTAAAATCTTCCTTGTCATTTTTATGCAATTTTCTTTTTTTTTTCTTTTCTTTATAAACATTTTCCAATATATATATATATATATATATATATATATGTATAATCAATCATCAGTTTTTTATATATTAGATAGAAATTGAAAATAGATTATGTCTAGATTCGATCGTCATGTTTATTATTATTTTCGACAAATTTTTAAACGGAAAAATTAAATTGCGAAGGTAGGACGAGGAATATTTTTTTTTCTTCCCTTTTAAAATATTTTTACGACAAAGCCATGATTTCTTTTATAACTCATTTATTTATTTATTTATTTATTTATTTAATTAATTCACTTATCTCATTCCTCTTTCTTTCTGTAATTTGTTAGATTTCTCGGCGTGCAAATGTAAAAATATTATATATATATCTATATATATATATATATATATATATATATATATATATATAATTATACATCGAATTAATATCAAACGTTTGAGAAAAGGCTGGTCGATTTTCAATTAATAATAATTATCGTGATCTATATGTCTGTTTCGTGTGTGTATGTGTGCGCGCGCGCGCACTTAAGTTTGTATGATGTATGTGTATTAAAAATCGATTCTCTTTTTTTCTTTCATCATCGATTTCATTTCTAATTTGATTTAGCTATTTCAAATCTCTCTTCATTTAATCTCTTTTTAAGATAATCTAAAATGTTAAACAAAAGAGAAGAAAAACGTGACAAGAACAAAAATAATAATAATAATAATAATAATAATAATAATAATAATAATAATAATAATAATAATAATAATAATAATAATAATAATAATAATAATAATAGTAATAGTAATAGTAATAATAATAATAATAATAATAATTGAACGTTTACGACGAGGATTTTTTTTCGTGAGACCGGCTCTCTCTTTCTCTCTCTCTCTCTCTCTCTCTCTCTCTCTCTCTCTCTCTCCTTCTCTATTTTATTTATTTATTTATTTATTTATTTTTCCAATAAAAGCATCTAAAGTTAATACAAACTAAATCAAAAACAAGAAAAAAAAAAAAAAGGAAATCAAAAAGAAAAATTGAAGGTACGTGCACGAGTAATATACAATAGCAAGGATAATAATAACAATAATTATAAAATAATAATAATAATAATAATAATAATAATAATAATAATAATAATAATAATATATAATAATGACGACGAAAAAAAAAATAATAATAAAGAATAAAAAGTCGTAATACTTATATCTTTTTTTTTTTTTATATTTTTAAAGAGACGAACGAGGGAGGGTAACTTAAAATCACTTAAAATCATCGTCCACTATATATATATATCTCGTTAATAATAATAAAATTCGGAGGATATTTAAAAAAAGAAAAAATCCATTCCGTGTACCTACATACGTATCTATCTACATATGTGTATGTGTGTATAAATATATATATATATATATATATATATATATATATATATATATATATATACAGGGTGGACCAAAAATGTCTATTTAGGTCAAAAGATTTTAAATGGTTTGAAAAATCAATTACTCCATTTTGAAAGCATTTAGGCTAATCTTTTTTACGAATTATAAAACTTCGATATTAGCTCGTTAAGCTGTAATTTTAATTACATTATTGCAACTTCTCGAAAAGGAATAATCGATTTTTAAAATCATTTAAAGACTTTTTGTCTTATTTTGAAAACTTTTCGACCACCCCATATCAAAACAATCCCTAAAAAATATAAATATACATATATTTATATTCGTGTTTATGTGAGTATGTGTATATGTATGTATATAATATACTATATATCTCGCTCTGTGTAACTAGCTGCCTGCTTAGGGCTGGACGGATGTGATGCAAATAATAAGTATTGTCTAATTTACTTTCAAGGACGTGCTAATTAATTTAATACAATTCAATTAAAAATTAATTAAACCGAGAGAGATTACGTTCCCATAAGATTTTCTTTTAAAAGTTAATTCTAATTTAATCGTCCGATCTTTTGTCTTTCTTCCATTTTTTGTTTCGTTTTGTTTTTCGTTTATTTCTTTTCTTTTTTTCCTTTCTTTCTTTCTTTCTTTTTTTTTTTTTTTTTTTTTGTAAATCAAAAAATGACAACGATTATATAATTCAACGACCGGTTTCACCTGATCGTTTGATTAAATTAATTAACAAATATTTCGTCATATTAAACTACAATAATATATATTCTTGACTCGCGTGCGATTAACAAATAAACAAATTACGTTATTCTACGTAATTAAATTACATTCATTTATTATATTTCTTATTGATCTAGTTTAATTCGGAATAATATGGAATTATATATGTATATATATATATATATTTCGTTTTATATCACCACGCGTTCAGTTTCACAACCAAAGCAGAAGAGAACTATCTTACCGACGTTTGATCGGTAATCTTTAAGATCGATCTCATCGAAAGTTAATGATATCGATTTAGATTTATATAAACAATAAAAAATGCAAAAACAAATCTCGTCGAGTATATTTCATACGTTCGATCGTGTTCGACGAAGGAAAAAGAGAGAGAAAGAGAGAGAGAGAGAGAGAGAAAAAAAAAAGGAAAAAAAAAAGAGAGAAATCATTTCCATGAGTTCTTCACAAAATCTTTGTTTTTTTTCTTCCTTTTCCATTTTCTTTTTTTACTCTCTTCCCTTCCTTCGTTTTCTTCTTCATCGACGAATTTTCTGTTTTTTTTTTCTTTTTTCTTTTTTCTTCTCGTCGTAGAAAAAAAGAGAAAAAAAGAAATAGATATCAACCTTGGCTCTCTTCCATTCTTAAACTTCCGTAGAATGAGTCTGTATACGGACTTTCTTTTGCGAGCCATTCCTCGATAACGTTGGACTATGTGCCGAGAATCCTGGATTATGGATTCCGAGGGGTTTTGGTTTCTTTAACGAGCTTCTCAAAGGAGATGCAGTACTAGCTGCACTTCCTGACGTAGCTACGGACGCCATCGAACCATTACCGGCACCACCCACATATGGTTTACCACTTGCATCTGTCATTGAAATACTTCCACCTACGACAATCAAAAGTTCACATAATTCATTGATCGTGAAAAGGATTGTTTATGTATTCTCGCTCGATAAATGATTTTCTAATTGGATCGTTAAGAGAAAAAAAAACTATATATATATATATATATATATATATATATATATATATATATATATATATATATATATAATTAGAATAATTTTTGTAATTTAATTGTAATTGTCTTTTAATAATCTAATTTCTTATTTTACTGTAATAATTTTATATACTTTCACATTTATATTATAATATTATTCTTTTTTTTTTATTTTTATAACAAACGATTTTATATTTATTTTATATATATATATATATATGTATATATATATAAAATTTTTTATAATTGATGTTCAGTTAATAATTAATATAGAAAAACTCGAAGCATCAATGATATAAATTAATTTATACAATAATTATTTAATTATTTTTCAATATATGCATGACAAAAAGAAAACAAGAATTTTAATAAAAAAAAATCTCTAACAAATTGATCGACAAATGAAGTTAAAAAGTTAATGAATTAAAAAAAGGAAGAAAAAAATATATATGTGTATGAGAGAGAGAGAGAGAGAGAGAGAGAGAGAAATAAAAGCTGTATTGTTGCATCTCTTGAAAAAGCGCTGTATTTGTTCAAAGACAAATGACTACCATGTTTGTTTATCTTATAAACGGACGCAAACATTTATACATCACACACACATACACACACACACACACACACACACACATAAATATACACGTAGTTTATTTGTCCACACAAAAGCTGTAAGTCTAGTTAAGTGTACTTGTAACTTGACATTTCAAATTACTCTGCAAGTAAATTCCTTGAGATACCGCAATTTACTGCGCCACAATATAGGCAAATACGTATGTTGAACGTTCAAGCGGAACGAAGGGTTGCTATAATACAGGGGCATTTTCAGAATCTCACTGTCTCTCTTTCTCTCTTTAACATTCTCATTGAGCAAATATATTTGTATGTCATGAGTATACATATTGAACGTATAAGCGGTACGAAGGGTTGCCATATTACAGGAACACTTTAAAAACAGCTCTCTCTCTCTCTTTTTCTTTTTCTTTTTTTTTATCTTGATCGTTTCCTATCAAAGTTTAATTCAATTTTCTAGTTTGTGAAATTTGAAAATGTTTTTCTTCCTTTTTTGATCTTTATAACAGTTTTTCTCTCTTTCACATTCTCTCTTTTGTTTTATTTTTTTGCTTTACATCAAAATATTTAATTTTTAATTCTTGATCAAAAAAAAAAAAAAAAACAAAAAAGAAAAAAGTAAGAAAAAGAAAAAGAAGAAGAAAGGGATATCAAGTTTAATAGATATTTGTATTGAAAATCATGAGAGATTTTAATCCAGCTAAGCTAATTAGTCTCTTTAATTAGTCGATCTTTAAAATATTCTAATGATTTATCTAATTAATGACAATTATCAAAGTGTAATAATAATAATAATAATAATAACAGTAAAAATCATGGATATGGATCGTTTATAAAAAGGTAGTCTAAAATTATAAATCAGCTTATAGTTAGATAAAAGACATACCATTCGTCGGTCGATGGTGTTCTCGATATCCTGGATTATTTATGGTAGCTGCACGAGGATCAGGGATGGTTCTTAGCTTCGTAGGGTCGCCACCCCTTCGTGCGTAAATTCCCTCGTAAACGGCAGAGACGAGCACGCCAAAGTTCAAGGCAATGGCAGCTAACTGTAACGTTAAATCATTTTCGATTAATTAATTTTTATTATTATTATTATTATTATTATTATTATTATTATTATTATTATTTCGTAGAATATTTATCTCTCTTTCTCTCCTTCTTTCTCTCATAAAAATTCTTTCTCTATCAAAAAAAAAAAAAAAGAAAAATATATATATATAGAGAGAGAGGGAGAAAGAAAAATTATTAATTAAAAAATTATATATATATATATAAAATTTCTTATATCTGTACAAATGAATATTATTTTATAATATGCAATAAAAATAAAAAGAGTGGCTGCTTCATAGAAGATGAAGCTAATTTCTCGTATAAAATATTACATTGTTATTATATAATAACATTAAAGTTTTCTATTAAAACTTTACCCTTTTCACATATCTTGTCAAATACAAAATCTGATTATCTCTTTTGGTTATTGTTCAAACACGTCGTTTTCACGTTTTAAATTTCTCAACTGAACGAATGAACAATTTGATGTGACACATACACATACACACACATACGCACACATAGACACACCACCAGACGGATACACAGATACGCATAGACATCCCATACACGAAATAAATGATTCTGGTTGAGGAGAAAAGGAGTGAGGGAGAGAGAGATATAGTGAGACAAAGTGAGATAGATAGAGAGAGAGACAATGAAAGAGAGAGAAAAAGAGAGAGAGAGAGAGAGAGAGACGAGGGAATTTAATTAGCAGCCAACAAAGAAAACGTCAAACCATTGTCGTTTCGATATAATAATTAATAGTACAATGTTATACTATATATATATATATATATATATATATATATATATATATATATATCTTTCTCTCTCTCTTTATTTTTCTCTTTTTCATTGATAATCATCTTTGCGTAAGTAATAAGAAACGAAATAATTACTACAAACCCTTCTTTTTTTTACTTAACTCCTCGCTACAGTACAATAAAAAATGAAGGGATCATCTCGTCATGGGCTGGGATATACAAAAAAAAAAAAAAAAAAAAAAAAAAAAGAAAGAAAAAAAAAGGAAAAAAAAATAAATAAAAAAGGAAAAGGGAAAGAACGGAGATGAAAGGGATGAAAGGGTATTTTTTTTCTTCCTCTCTCTCTCCCTCTCTCTCTCTCTCTCTCTCTCTCTCTCTCTCTCTCCCTCCTTTGTTATCTTTAAGAAAATAGTCGTAAAAATTTTTAACGAATTGATTTAATGGGTACTCGCTTGGAAACGTTAATAAAAAATAATAATTATTTTTTTTTCTTTCTCTCTCTCTCTCTCTCTCTCTCTTCCTTTTTTTATATTTCAATCAATCGAAAGAGAATTAAAATATTAGTTCTCATTAGTTTTTTTATTTCGTTTCTTTTTATTTCGACTTATTGCACGTTCGGAAATTTTGAAAAAGCACGATTTGTTTATAACATTCAGACACGAAGAATATTTGTGATTCATCATTGGACGTGAACAATAGTTTTATCTTCGCGAAAGAAAACTATAGTCCCTCTCTCTTTCTATCTCTCTCTCTCTCTCTCTCTCTCTCTCTCTCTCTCTCTCTATCTATCTGGTTAGTTTATACGTCTCTTGCTATCTTGTCGAGACTAGTCGTTCAAGGCCACGTGTAATTTTCATTCTCTCCGTTTGGTGACGATTCATGTTTCAATGTCGATGTAGAAAACGACCTTTACCTTGCCCCGTTTCTGCTTGTTCCTTCTATCCAATTCAATTTCGTCCTTGGCACCTTTCAAACGACTACTTCTTCTTCTTCCCGTAATACCGACAAAACCACCACCACCACCAACACCACCACCACCACCAATACCACCACTACCACTAACACCACCGACACCACCAATACTGTGATGTAACTCCAACATGACGGTCATATGTTTATTCTCGTCTGATATATATATATACATGTATGTATTTTCACGATCATACGATTACGAACAATAACAACAATAACAAGAAAAATATTAATACTTTATAAATTGATCCTTTTCGATTGATATTTGTTTCAATCTCTCCATTTCTTTCTTCTTGCAGTAAGATAAATAACACAAAAGTACCAAGTACAAAGAGATTATTTTTCAATTCTCACTTTTCGTCATCTTTTCGTATTGACGACGAAATTCACTGTTGCACTTTTTTAAATCGTGAAAAAAAAAAGAAGGATACCATTTTTTAAATCTTCTTATTTCACGAACACATGTGAAACTTTTAATGACGTGATAGCACAAACAACTCATTTATCCCATTTTATTAATGTTTTCAACTTTAAAAAAAGAATGCCATTTTCTAAATCTCGTTTCATAATTCCATAAACGTATATGAAATTTCTAATTGGGTGAATCGTAAAAAAATTTATTTACCCCAACTTTCTCAACTTCTTCTTCTTCTTCTTCTTCTTCTTCTTCTTCTTCTTCTTGTTTCGTTCTAATCGTCCTAACGACAAGATCGTCGCAGTATTTTCACGCGTGCGAAAAGAAGAAAGAAAAAAGAAAAAGAAGAAAAAAAGAAACTTCTAATCGCGTAAAAAAAAGGAAAAGAAACAGAAAAAAAAAAGATAAGAAAAAAGGAAAATGAAGAAAGCAAAAGAAAAATTAAGAACGAGCTTGTTCGAAATCGAAACGTTCACTGCAGGACCGACAATGTCGTCTCATTGTTTTTAAAGAGCACCACGACTCGTGGGTGCTCTTACACATACTAAACGTGCATTGGCTCCTCCCCTTTTATCCCCCTATCCACTTATTTCCCTATCCCTCTCTTGTCCCCTTCGAGGACAGACTTAAAGAACACCTGCGAACGAATCGTCGTCATCTTCGTCGTCATCTTCGTCGTCGTCGTCGTCGTCGTTGTCGTCGTTATCGTCGTCGTCGTCGTTGACTTCGTCGTCCTCTTCGACCACGATCAGATGGCCTTTAAACCATTTAATACTCCACCGATCGTACACACGCTTAACTTTCATACGTTTAAGAATCTTATCTCGTGCGTTAATGTATTCCTTGTATTTTATCTTAGTCGACGTTTTATATATCGCGGAAAAACCAATTAAAATTCATTATCAATTCGTATGATCGATTATAAAACGTGATTTGTTTCTAAAAAAAAAAATTTTTTTTTCATCAATTTATTCATTTATTTACTTTTTCCTTTTTCTTTTTTTTTTTTTTTTTTTTTTTTCTTTTTCCTTTCCTAATCTCGATCCAACGCTAAATCTATCGGATGATATTATAATATAATTAATCTCAGAACATGTCTACTGGGAAATTCTGTTTTCGTTTTTTTTTTTCTTTTTTTTTTTCCGCGATATAAAATTCCACGTATTTTATCTTGTCGATGTTTTACATTTATCCGTATGTGCTACGGGGAAAAAAAAAAAAAAAAGAAAAAAAACCAATAAAATTCATTATGAATTCGTCTAATCAGATATAGAACGTTGTTTGTAAAAGAATTTTTTCATGAAATGTATATTTTTTTCTTTTTTCTTCTTTTTTTTTTGATCGTAATCCAATACTAATCTATCGTATAATATCTAATTGATCACGATATACGTCGAATAGGAATGTTCTTTTCACTTCAATTATGTATATATATATATATATATATATTTTTTTTTTCCTTTTCTTTTTCATTTCTAGTTTTTATCTCGCAGCGTTTTTTTTTTCTTTTTTCACACAACGGAAAAATCCAATAGAATTCATTAAGAATCGATGCGATCGTACAGTAAAACGTGATTAGTTTATAATAAAGAAATGTTTTTTCTCTGAAATAACTTTTTTCTCCCTTCAATCTTGATCTAAATCCTATTATTTACTTTTTAATTTAGTATCCAATTTATTTCACATAAATATTATACATACATAGAAATTTTTCCCCAAAAAGAATGACTCTTTAACAGATCGTTAAAATTACAAAAGATATTTATTCTCTAATTAACAAATTTCATTTATCGTTATTTTATAAAAGAAGAAAATGGAACATAATCGTTTAGGATAAATGAGTGATAACGTAGTGAAAATAGTTATGGTTATTGATTCATTATATCCTAGCGGAACCATCAGTTTCGCAACAGGTATACATATTTATGTGTACGTATTACACGCGATGTACCAGTAACAGCATCCTTCTATCTCTCTCTTTCTTTCACTCTATCAGATGCACCTGTAGAAAGATGAGGGAAAAAGAGTAGCACATCGTAACATCGACGTGACGAAGAGAAAATAGACTGTATATAAGAGAGAGAGAGAGAGAGAGAGAGAGAAAAAGATAGAGAGATAGAGAGAGAGAGAGAGAGAGGCGATCGAGGGCTAAGAGGGATAATAGGAACAGCATCTCTCTCTCTCTCTCTCTCTCTTTTTCTTTCTATATCGGATGCACCTGTAGAAATAAGAAGAAAAAAGAGTGGCACGTCGTAACATCAACGTGACGAAAACAAGATAGACTGTTTATGTGTGTAAGAGAGAGAAAGAGAGAGAGGGGGGGGGGGTAGAAAGAGAGGGCTGAGGGCTGAGGGCTGAAGAGGATAGATCAACGAACGGTTTTCTTCCGTCCGATAGGCGCAACAGGTTCTACTAAAGCCGAGATAAATGACAAAACGAGAAGTTCTATGCGGGACTACTGTAGGACTACTATATACATACATACATACATACATACATACATACATAGATAGATAAATACATACATACATACATACATACAACTATTCGTCCTCTTTTTCTCTCTCTCTCTCTCTCTCTCTCTCTCTCTCTCTCTCTCTCTCTTCCTCATTGCGTGTTACGAGCAAACGACTTCAGAGAATAACGGTAATGATTATGTGTACGTAACTATGTAACGTATATATGTATGTATGTGTGATCATGTGAGTACAGAAAAAAGTTACTAGAGTATCTATGTACGTATAAAGGAATGGCGAACCCATGACCTTTGGGTCACCCTATGACCTCCTCAATGGAAATTTAAATTACCCCGTAAATTTTCCTTAAAGTCTTCGTCATATTAAAGTTTTGTTGATCGTGTTAAAGAAACGAAAAAAAAAAAAAAAAGAAAAAAAGAAACAAGGAAACAAAAGAAAAAATAAACAAAAGGTAGGAAGAGAAAAATAATCGAACGAAATTTTTAATCTCTCGTGAAAAATAAAAAGAAAAATAAATAAATAAATAAGAACACAGGAAATAACGGCTCGAAATTATCTATTCTAATTTCAATTTTATTCTTTTTAGAGAGAGAGAGAGAGAGAGAGAGAGGGTACTTCGTAGAAAGATTAGAAATGTAATAAACGATATCTTACCTGCATATAAAAAGCTTCTCCTCTTGAAACAACGAAACTGTTCGCTCTGTCATCCGTTTGCAAAGCAAATAAACTCGCAGCTACGATGGCCAATGACGCTAAAAAAAAAAAAAAAAAAAAGAAAATGAAACAAAGAAGAAAAACGAATCAGATGAATTGCGTTATCATTCAGCCTAATCGTTTCTGAAGATTAAAAAGAAAAGAAAAGAAAAAAAAAAATACTCATTAACATCACAAATAAGATACTTAAATAGAAATTAACTAATGAGATAATTTATTTAAGGATACTCGAAAAAAATTTGTCTTCCTTTTTTTGTCGATCTAATCCTTTTCCTTTTTTTTTTTGTTTTTTTTTTTTTTTCTTTTTTTTTTAGTGTAATCATTCAGAAAAAAAAAGAGGATATATATAGGTGGAATAGGAACGTTCTAATCGTATTAGTATTTCTTTCAATTTAGACGAGTATACTAATTGATCTAATTAATAATAATTAAATAAATAAAGAATATCCATGTATATATATATATATACATATAATATGTAAATAGGTAATAATTAAGAAAATAAAAAAACAATAAGAGCAATAACATAGTTGATTCTATGACATTAGAAAATATCATATTACTGTAATAAGATCTATCATAGACATTCGATTCTTTCACTAAGGGTAAGTAGGCCACTAAGCAGCGCAAGCGACTAGTAATTCTAGCGTATCCGGTGGATTATGAAACGACTCTCTCTCTAACACTAAGAAGGGAAAAAAGGATTTCTCTACTCGAATGCACATTCTGGAATTCAAGATGCTTCCTTTATTCGACTATCAAGGTTGTATTTAAACTTCCTCCCCCTTATTTAAATCTTCTTAAACGATAAATTTTTATTTTTTTTTATTTTTTTTTTTTTTTTTCTTCGAACACCGGAAATATCGTCTAATCTATTATTCTAAATACCAAATCGTCAAAAAAGTTCGGGCAATAATTTTATTCGTACTATATATTTTATTTTATTTTTTTTTTCTTTTATTCTTTATTTTCCTCTTATTTTAAACTCCTTTGCTTTTTCTTTTCTTTTCTCCCTTCTTATCAATAAATTTACTTCATTAAATATTGGAATTTTTTTCTTTTTTTCCTTTTTTTTTTCTTCTTCTTTTCTTTTGAATTCGCAAAAATTAGAAATATCATTTATATAAATATTCTAATTTTCCATAAAGAATGTGAAATAGGATTAAAAATGTTGACGCTGATATGGTAATTTGTTTTACTTTGCATTCGTATTATTAGAACGCCTACATATAACTTTGGTTACCTCGGAAATTGTATATTATATAATACCCTTGATGATAAAAAGGAATAAATAACGAGAAAAAATATTAAAGGATATTGAATTGTAATATATAATTAATAAAATTATCATTATCATTATTATTATCATTATAGATTCATTTAATCTTTCTCATTTAATTTCTAATATTTATTTATCTTATCGTAAAATATTAAAAAAAAATATTTTCTATTTTTTATTTTGTTCTCTCATTTCCATCGAATCCTATCGTACCTTTGGCATCTTTAATTTTTTTTTTTTTTTTTTCTATTAATTTTTCCTTCTATTAACATATATTAATTTAAATGAAATCGAAGAAGGAATGTAAAAAAGAAATGACAGGGATAAATTATTTTCCATACTTACTTGCCAAGGTTGCTAAAGCGACCTTGCCGATAAGAGCAGTGCTATACGAAATGACAACCTTCTTCGCAGATGAAGCCATGGCAAGCTGAAGTACGGCAAGGCCAACCAATATGGCGAGTAACGTAGAAGCTGCTGCAGCAGCCAATCCAGCCACCCACACAGCCACTGAAAACAGTAGTATAATAATATTGGCTATATCGTTAGAATTTTATCGTTAGAATTTTATCGTTTAACGTTTATCGTTTCATTAATTTACTCTATATATATATATATATATATATATACACATACATACACATATTAAATAATATATAATGTAATGTGTGTGTATAAAAAAAAAAAAAAAAAAAAAAGAAATATTTCATGAAGATACAGGATGAAATATAACTTTCTAAATGATTTTAATAATCGCTCACTGTTTTCGATCATTTTTTTCTTAATCTTCTAATTAGACTTGATCGTTATACAATCCAAAAAAAAAGAAAAAAAAAAATTTTGTAAAAATCACCTATGAACACTTGTTTATCCATCCTTATATTTTTGTTGGGATGAAATAAAAAAAAAAAAAAGAAAAAAAATGAGAGAAACAAAAAAAAACAAAAGAAACGATCTCATTTGTTTTATAAATTTAATCCACGATAAGTATATATATATATATATCCATTCATTAACTGTAATATTGTGAGTTTTAATTACTTTAGTCATTAATTTGCGATATTAGTTCGAACGCGATAAATCGAGATACATATATTCATCGTTGATTAATTCTTATCTCGTTAGAACAGATCATTTATTATATTTATTTTGATTTTCTTTTGTTTAATTTTTTTTATTTTGTAATTTAATTTTTCTTTTTTCTAAAGGGAGCACAATTTAATTGTCATATTTATAACCTTAATTTGTATTTTATAACATTTTATTAAAACGGGGATCATTTATTATGTAAATTTTTGATGGTTATTTCGTTATGATTTCAGACTCAAATTTGTAGCATAAATTTTTTATATATTTTGTATTGTACACGTACATATATACGTGTGCATTTATGTGTCATATATATATATATATATTATAAATAAAAGATTTATTAAGAACTCACACACTGGTTGAAACCTTGAGATACCTTGGCCACATCTTTCTCGACCATATAAAAGGAACTTGCATTGCCTCCATGGTCCAAAGTAACCCTTTTCCGCAGCTGTACCAGCTGTTAATAGAAAATATATAAATTATACAATTTATACATAACACAAATCTTTTGTACATATTTGTATATATATATATATATATATTTTGCTTTTCGATGGGTGACATCCATCTGATTAAAATAATACATCTTTCGAATATTTGTTTAAAACTTTTAATCAATGGGTCACCCATCCGAACAAAGTTTATACTATAATGTTGCTTAACTTTTGATCAATGGGTCACCCATCCGACGAAAGTTTATACTATAATGTCGCTTAACATTTTATCAATGGGTCACCCATCCGAGTAAACTTTTGCTCGTATGTCGTTTAACTTTTTATCAATGGGTCACCCATCCGACTAAACTTTCGTCTCGTACGTCGTTTAACTTTTCTGAAAATTTGTTATCACTTTATTTTATTAAATTATTATTTTATTAAAACTATATATATATATATATATATATATATATTTTTTGAAGGGTAAAAGGAAGAAAAATGCATATACACGAATAATATATCATAAATATGTATAGGATAGGAATAGGATATGTTGTAAATACCACTCATTCGTAACGTCGTAGGAATATTAAATGGTAAAGGATCCATTCTTCGCTACTGTATTTCCGGTTCCTTCACACTTCTTACCAGGAAAAGACGACTGTTTGCTTAATTAAGAGGAAACCGAAAGGCACAGGTGTCTCGACAAAAATGGATGGAAGGTATGCGTTTGAGAAAATGATTCATCAACTTCCCTATCTCATACTGATATCTATAATAAATCAGTATTTATAGAAAAATTATTATATATATATATATATATATATATATATATATATATATATTACAGAAATGGTTTAAATACAAAATTACAATTAAATATTTACAAATGTAAATATTAATTATAAGATTGTTATGTAAGTACATATATGCGTCAATGATTATAAAAATAATCCTTTCAAAATATTTAATTATTATTATTTATTTTATACAACAACAATATTAATAATATTCATAATAAATATGTATTGTGTATGTGTGTGTGTGTGTGTGTAAAATTTATTATATTATATAGATAGATAGATCATTTTCATAATAACAGGCTTATTATATATGACCTGTATATTCAGTGAAATATAAAAATTCATAAAGAGTAGGTGAACAGAATAAAGAGAACAATATTTTAATTTACGATGTTGTACGAATGAAATTCGAACAATGGCAGTCACGTTCCTGATATCTAAGTTATTATAATACAGGTACGTACAGACCGATATCACGATTTAACTCGGTTACGTTTAAAGTTTCTCTCATGTTACTGATAATTTACCATTATCAACATTTTCTATTCTTTTACTATCATGATAAGATATCTAGTTTATGATTACTACTTGTATATATATGTATATATACACACACATATATATATATATATATGCAATAATATTGCGTATCATTGTTATTATTATTATTTTTAACTTGGTTTTTTTTTTTTTGTTAAATAAATTTTTCTTTCTTTTTCACTATAGTTTACATATATAATATATATTAAATAAATATACGAGACTGTTATTATGAAATAAATCTAAATCAATCGTAATTCTTGTATAATAAAAAAAGAAAAAAAAAAAGAAAAAAAAAAAGGAAAAACCAAAATATAAATGCAATTATTTTCTAATAAATTCATGTTAATTAATTTTTTATTAGCAGAATGAATACGAAGAGAGAACAAAAGGGAAGGGAAAAAAAAAAATTGAGAAGAGAAGAAAAAAAATTAAACAACATTATTTTGTTAATGAGCATTTAATCTTCTTTACTTACGCGAACTCACGGTATTCGTCATTAATTATATTAAAATGCATTGTTCCGTGGCTCGTTTTCACCATCTGAACCGAGAAAATTAGTTCGCTGAGCTTCTCGCTGATAGGATTAGCCATTTTTTTCATGGTTAATAAATATCTACAGTTAATTTAGATCTAATTTGTTCGACTAATCTTAACGATTTTTCTTTATACCGTTTTATCCAATGATTATTATTCCTTTTATTAGGCTAGATAGTAAAGTATTTAAAAAAGAAAATGAAATATTCGGTTCTTTCTTTTCTTCTTTTTTTTTTTTACGTGATCGCTCCATCTATTTTAATTAGTTCGGACACTTATTTGGATACTTAGAAAAAAATAAAAAAAAAAAAATATATATATATATATATGTGTGTATATACATCGATCCATTGCAATTAATTATTAAGGCGAATTTTTACGATTTCGATTAATTCGGCTGATTAAACAGTTGAATGGCTTTTACAAAATGTATTTCTACAAATATATATATATATATATATATATATATATATATATATTTTATTTACGATTTTGATTGTGACTGATAGTAAACAGAAAAAAAAAAGGAAAAAGAGAAAAATAATCTCTTTTGTTTTCTTTTAATTTATTTGAAACTTAATTATTATGATATGGATTGTTACGGGTGTTCATTGAATACCGAAGAAATAATATGTCAATTTTCTCCTCATCGTAATAACTGACACGTAATTAGGTTTTAGATTTTGATTAGGATTCGTTCAACGTTGTTAAACGTGAGAGGCATCATCATCAATCAACGTGATCGTAAAAATTGTTTCTTTTCTTTGCTTTTCTTTTTTTCCTCTAAAGTTAAACGTAATCTATTTGTTTCTTTTTTCTTCCTTTCTTCTTTTTTTTTTTTGACTGTAGTAGTATGACGTAACTTATGACAAATTTAAAGACCAAGCACGAGCTTGACCTTTGACACTGTGGATTTACCTAGAACGTTGCGTGTGGGTGGACACGTATGATCTAATCTAATACGACTCTTTCATTTATCAGAAATAGAAAGAGAGAGAGAGAGAGAGAGAAAGAAAATAGGACATAGAATAAAAATAATTAAAATCATTTGATTCAGCTGACACGTCTTGCGAAATCGAAGAAAAATTGCGTTCAGTGAACTATTGATATATTTATAAAAAAAAAAAAAAAAAAAAAGTTAATTGTATTAAAAAACAAAACAAAAAAAATATTTATATATGAATATCATATTTAAACGATACTTATATTTTTTTTTACTTTAATAGTAATTATACTCGTACGAATTTTTTAAGACTTATATACGGTAATATCTTTTCATATGTTCAATATATTTCAAGAAAAAAAATAAACAAATAAAAAACTTGATTCCCTTAGTATTTTCCTATAACAAAAAAAAAAAAAGAAAAAAAAAATATTAGAGTCACCCATCCGATCAAAGGTTCATATTCGATTGTTGCTTAATTTTTTTTTGTCAATGAGGTCACCCATCCAATCGTAGTACATACTAGAATGTCGCTTAACTCTTTTATTTATTATCAATGGATCATCCCCATTCAAACGAACTTTGGCTCGTAGTACTACATCATTTAACTTTTTATCAATGGGTCACCCATCCGAGCAAAGTTCATACTAGAACGTTGTTTAACTTGAAAAAAATTTTTTTTTTATCTTTGCGATAAATTCTTTTCAAATGTAATTTTTTGACATCTAATTAATCCAAACGATTTAAGTTTAATTCGATTGATGATCTCTCTTTATACCATTATTTTTCTTTTCGTTCTTTTTTTTTTTTTTCTTTTCTTTTTTCCTTTTCTCCTTCCTCGTTCAAATAATTCCATTGTTGTAACACTTTAAACGCGATTTTCCTTCGACTTTGCTAGTAGTTTTGCTTTTACGTTAGTAATAATAGTCTAGTCTCTTGTAGCGATATTATGCAATGCACCTACAGTGTTTTATAATAGAACTATTCGAGAACAATGGTCTTTAGACGATGAAACAACTAATTTTAAAATTGTTCACAGTACAATATATTTATAGTTACAAGCTGAACATAATATTTATTTTATTTGGTCCAACGATAAATTCATTTGTCTCATTTATGCTTTTTGTTTTCTTTCCTTTCTCTCCCGCTCCATCTCGTTCTCCTTTCCGTCATAATTTTTTTATTTTTTTTTTCCTTCTTCCTTTCTTTCTTTAGCTACCAAATCGTAGAGAAAAAAATTAATGATCGTTGAATATGGCCATAATTTTGTTTTCCTCTTTTCCTCTCTTTTCTTCTTTTTTACCTTTGATTTTATAATATTTCATCGTGACGTTTTATTTTTAATTTTGTTTTTGGATTAGAATCGTTAAAAAAAAAAAAAAAAAAAAAAAAAGAAAGAAAGAAAAAAGAAAGAAAGAAAGAAAAAAAAAATAAATTGAAGTATGAACTTCGATGTAACATATAAAGTTGATTCAACTGTATTTTTCGAATAGTATTGCGTTATTGAGATTTTCTCACGTTAACTCGACTACGACTACACGACCCAGATACATAGTAATCTCTTTTTAACGTGCACATATGCGACCATAGTTTCTGCGTTAGTATGTACCTGTATATATATATATATATATATATATTAATATGTACGCATACTATATGCATATATATATATATATATATATATGTAGATACGAATAAAGCCACGTTAGCTATTCTCGTAGTAACGATATTAGACCATATATGTCATACATTATGTCATTGTTCTCGTGTTATATACTGAAAATCGAATATGTATTACGTAACAATTAATTATTATTCCATTTTAATTAGATGATCTATATCTATCAGGTTAGCAAATATTTTACAATCTTTTTAAATGATAATAAAATTTAAACACAATGCAAATATGCACAATAGAATTGAGCCGGTATTAAAAGTTCATCCTTTAATAATTTTCATTAATCGATACGTATGGTCTGTGTAAAGTATTGCGAAGTTTATTTATATGTATTAAAAAAGGAAAAAAAAGAGAGAGAGAGAGAGAAGAAAATAAAATACCACGTATCTCATTTCGTATTTTTCTTTTTTTCTTTCTTTCTTTTTTTTTCCTCATTATTTCTTATTTTACCTCAATTCAGTATTATTCGAAATAATTTCAATACGAAATCTTTGTTAACCCATTATGCAAATTATAAACTATATTTACATGTATATTTGTGCGATATATATATATATATATATAAATTGTTTATGCTTCGTATATACTTATAAAAAAAAAAAAAAAAAAAAAAAAAATGATTAAACAAGAAAAAGGAACAAAAGAAAGAAAGAAAGTAAGTAAGTAAGTAAGTAAGTAAGTAAGTAAGTAAGTAAGTAATAATGGAAGAAGTTAAGAACGAAAGAAAATAAATCATCTAGAGTTTATACTCTAAGCTTAGTATTTTTTTTTTTTTTTCTTTTTTTTTCTTTTTATCTAAGCCAGCTAAGACGCATAAAGCTAAAGAATTGTTAGATGGAAGAAAAGTAGAAGATTAATAGAAGAATCTAAGAAAATAGATGAAATATTAGGAGAGAGAGAGAGAGAGAGAGAGAAAGAAAGATATGGGGATATTTTTCTTTTTTATTTATGGGAAATACTGTTATTTAGAGATAGAAATAGAAAGCGAAAGAGAGAGAGACAGAGAGACAGAGAGAGATAGAGAAAGAGAGAGAGAGAGAGAAAAATAATGAGTTTATGAAGCACTGTATGATCATTGTTATAGGCTAATTCTACTAAATGAACTAAATTTCCTAGAATAATCCTTCGCCTTATCATTCTGATTGAAGACAATTCGATAAATGGCAATCAACGAAGAAATTATAAGAACACCATGATTGAATAACGTTTGAAACATTACGTGATTAAATCATATGCATTGTGTTTTGGTTCTTTTTTTTTTTTTTGTTTTCATTCACCTCAAAAAAATCGATTTTAAATTTTAAAAATATTTCTCTAAATTAAATAATAAAAAGATTATATAAATAAAAAAAAAAAAATATATATATATATATATACTAATTAAAAAGTCTTTTCTATCTTACTCGCACATGTTTTTATATGTAGAATAAAAAAATGAAACAATAAAAAATTGTGATATATCTTCTTTAAAAGTTTCATTAAATTTTTTTTTCTTTTTCTTTCCATTTCTTTTTTTTTTTTTTTTTTTTTTTTTTTTAAATAACGTGAGATAACGAAGGGGATCGAGCTAGGGTTCAAAAGATCGAAGTACCTTTTCGAGATATTAAAACTCGTGGAAGAAATCACGCGTACGAATGTATGCGAAGGAACGAAAGAATGAAAAAAAGAGAAAGAGAGAGAATGAGAAAAAGAGAGAGAGAGAGAGAGAGAGAGAGAGAATGAGAGGGAAGAAAAGTGGGAAAGGAAAAGAAAAGAGAAGAATCAAGAGGGATCGAGTCGAAAGAACTTCCGGTGGCTGCCACCCGGAACACGAAACTCACTCGACCGAATATAAGAATAAGAAAGATAATTTTAAATCTTTGTAAATTTAAAAAAAGAAAAGAAGAAAGAAAAAAAATTTATTTATATATATATATATATATATAATTTTGCTTTGTAATGTTAATATTTATTTCATTAATTTATTAATTTTCTATCCTTCCATCTTATTTAATTATTTTTAATTTGTAACGTTATTACTTAATTATATATATATATTAAATCTATATTATATTTAAATTGAAAAAAAATCTTTAATATCATTAAAATTTTATAATTCAATCATCACAAATCATTCAATTTATCATAAATTTGAACAAATTGGATTTCATTAATAATTTTCTTTTTTTTTTTTTCTTCTTCTTCTTCTTCTTCTTTCTATAAATATATTTATAGTAGAATATTTGTGAAAATTATATGAGAGAAAAAAAAGTGACAAGGAGATAGAGAGAGCGAACGAGAGAGAGAGAGAGAGAGAGAGAGAGAGAGAGAGAGAGAAATCTCTTTTAAAGAAAGTAAAGGAAAATTTTTTTATTGCTCTCGAACATTTGAAACGAAGATCTGACTTCTCTCGATAGTTTCACGCGTCATATTTTCTATTGGACGATTTCAAACTTTTGCCGATTTATTTTTCAAAGCGTTCGCCTGAATCAATTCTTTTATACTCTTAGCGAAAGAAGGAAAAAAAAAAAAGAAAAAAAAAGGAGAGAAAAATAAAAAGATAGAATTCTCGACGTCTTAGAGAGACTTATAACGGTTGTGGTTATTCTCAAGTTAACCACCATTTTATTTGAAACTTTATCTATCTTCCATCTTCCTTATAAATTTATAAAAAAAAAAAAAAAGAAAAAAAAAAAAAAAAATACACACATATATATATAAAATCTTTAAAAAAAAATTAGAAAAAAAAAAAAATATATATATATATATGATAAATAAAAATTATTTATTATATTTCTTATAATATTTTTTATATTTATTATATTTACTTCAAAGTGAATAATAATAATAAAAATAAATGTCTAATTTATTCAGTAAAATTTTGTAATAATCTATACGATAAACTTTTACCATGTTCAAGACTTCTTATCATTTAAAATAGTATGTCACAATCCAATTCTCACAATCTTCTTCCTTCTAATCATCCTATACCATTCTAAGTCGATCCACTTTCTAACTACTTTTCCGTAGTACCTCATCGATCCGGTTTTGCATTAGGCATAGTAGACAGACTTATGAAAAAAAAAAAAAAAAGGAAAGAAAAAAAACAAGAACATGAAACGTCCTACATATATTTTTCACATACATTCAAATCTTTTATTAGACATTTATTTCTATATAAATATTTTATATAAGATAAATCATATATTATATTTATTATTATTATTATTATTATTATTATATATATATATATATGTTGCTCGAAATTTTATTATTAAATAAAACGTATGAAAAAAAAAAAAAAAAAAAAAAATTACATGCAGGAAAAATTTTCGAAGTTGATTAAATAATAAAAATTGTAATGAAAGGTTTGTGATTAATTTTTTTTTTTTGTTCTTTTTTTTTTCTCACAAAAAGAAAGTTCACACGTTATAAAGCATATTATTAATATTTTATTAAAATTATAATAATCGTTTGTAATTCTATAATAAAATATTAAATATTTTATGCTTTTGTTCTAATTAATTATTATGAGTTGATTTTCACGTCATCGAGGATATAAACGAATAAATTTCTATTTAATTTATCATTTATTAAATATCATTTATTATTAAATATCAATTATTACTATTAACAATATCTTGTTAACTATGACTTAACGTTCTTATAAACAACGAAGGTATTCATATACTTCTTTTATATACAACGTGTTTATAAAGTTATGACTTTTATCCCGTATCGATCGGCTTTTAAAGTGCTTCCTATATTCTCCGGCATAGTTATCGTCAATGTAAAATTATTAAAACGTTTAACTCATATTTAAAAGATCCTTTTTTACATTTTATGTAATCGATATTTTTACTGTTGAAAAAATTTGCTTTTAAATCTTTTCAGGCGAAAAAGAAAAAAAAAAAAAAAATAAAAGAGAAAAAAAAAAGAAAAGAAAACGATTTAAAAAATATTGAAAGAAAACGTTGGATTTTCTAATGAATCATTTTTTCCCCTAATGAAATTTCCATGAAATTCTCATTTTGAAAATATAATATGAGAAAAATGATAAAGAAAATTTTTAAAAGAATAAATTGATATCCTAATCTAAATTCATTATTGCCTAAAATGTCGCATTATCTTTCTATAATTTAATGGAAATTTTCCTTTTATCGAATATTATGAACAAACATATAGCTTAGAATTTCAATGTTAGAATTGAAGTAAACTCGAGAGGACATTAACTTCATGATGAACCGTTCTAACGATTAAACAACTTAATGGCACTGAACTATGCTAAACACGGGCCATTATCGACATGACATCCTGCATAGACATTCCTAATCGAACATTAGAGTCACATGACTCGCGTAATGTCTCTTCGTTCAAAATAAATTGATATGATGTTAAATAAAAAGAAAGAAAGAAAGAAAAAAAAAAAAAAAGAAAAAAAACAAGAAATATACACATATATAAAGTAATACATACAGTAATATAAATACGTATATATAAAAAGTAATAATAATAATAACAATATATAAGAAAAAAATGAAAAGAAAGAAAAAAAAAAGAAAAACAATTATATTACTCCATTTTATTATTTCAATTTCTTACAATTTATATTTATCTTAATATTTTCAATATTCTTACGATTTATTATTCTCTTTTTTTTTTCTTTTTTTTTCTTTTTTCTTTTCTTTTTTTTTTTTTATTGATATTATTCCATTCTATTATTTCATATGTCATTCCTCAATATTATTTTATCGATTATTTCTATTCCATTTCATATCTTTTTCTAACGAAATTTTTACTAAAATTCTAATCACGTTTCATACGTTAATGCAATCAGAGAGAATAATGTTTATCAACGAGTTAATAAATTTCGATGATCGAAAGTCAAGTTATATATATATATATATATATATATATATATATATATATATATATACATATATATATATATATATCGTCCATTTAATGACCGAGTCGTTGACCGTTAGGTTGATTGCATGAATGGTAAAAACAGGTTTCCATAGTATCGCACCATTTCGATCCATTCAGAGAGAAAGAGAAAAAGAGAGAAAAAGAGACGGAGAGAGAGAGAGAGAGAGAGAGAGAGAGAGAGATGGAGAAACAGAGAAGGCAATGCGTGTAGCTAGACGGATGGGAAAGTCTCTCTGGATATATTATATCCTAGCATTTACGTAATTCGAATTACCCAGACTGCGGAACCTTGAACGAAACAATATGCGAGAATTTGTGTGTGAAAAGAACGGTTTTTATAATTCATGCATTAAAGGCCATTGCATTGTGTTAATTTACATTGGACAAGAAAAACGTGAAGGATAAGAAAAAAAAAAAAAAAAAAAATAAATAAAATAAAATAAGAAATAAATAATGTAGTAAGGAAAGAAAAAAAGGGACGATTTCCTCTGTAAAATAATTTTTTTTCTTTTTCCTTTTCATTCCTGGCTATTTTTCTCTTTTCCTTTTTTTTCCTTTTTTTTCTTTCTTTGTTTTTTTTTTGTTTTTTTTTTTTCGTAGATCTTTTCTTACTTATTATTTTCATCGTCTGGTTATAGTATTCTTTTGTTTGTTTTTCTTTTTTTTTCTTTTTTTTTTTTTTTCTTTTTTTCTTTTCTCTTTGTAGAAAATGAAATGTTCATCGAGATTAGCAAAATTATATCTGCACGATTAGGAATTATCGAAATAACTCGTAACTCGTAATTTTAATCAAAAGTTACGTTTAAAAGATCTCGTGGAGTATAGTAAGTGATTATTTAAAATTCACTTAGGAACTTATGAATAATTTTGTATAAATTAAAAATCATAATTTTTAATTATATATACATATATTATCATTATTATTATTATTATTATTATTATTATTATTATTTTTTATTTAATTATTTTACTTTAGTTAAGTTTTTGCATTTGATCTTTATTTTTATGAATATTTATATAGATATATAAAATTTTTCAGGTACGAAGTTAAAGAAAATTGTACAACAGACTAATGCCCTTTTCCTTCTTCCCTTTCTTTCTTTCTCTCTATCTTTCTTTCTTCCTTTCTTTTTTTCTCCAAATGGAACTGGAATCGATAGAAAAAGAAATGGCGAACGAATGAACGTTCACTTTGAAAGACCTCAGTTGACGATAATTCGAGTTAAGGCTCGTAAAAGTTTTAAAGGCTATAGGACGAAAGCGTGAGAGACAAAGAAGGTAATTGGGATAACGAATAGCCATAGTTCTATCTATTTCCTTTTTCTTTTTTTCTGTTTTTTTTTTCTTTTTCTTTTTTTTCCCCTTAGAAACACCAAGTGACACAGTGCGATTTGTACGACAACAATTATCTTCATTAGAAAATTCTTTCTGATCTATTAATTTTGTTACTTTGTCTTTTTATTTTCTTTTTTTTTTTTTTTTTTTTTTTTTTTTTTTTTTTTTTTTATTCAGAAATATACAAATTTATTCTTTATGTTATCACGTTAAGATATAATTCATATATCCTTAATAACCAACATTCGAACAATTTTTCATTGAACAATTGCAATTTGAATGATATTAATTTCGCGCAGTTACGAAAGATTTAACTACGTTAATATATTTTTAATAATGGCGTACAAAAGAAAGAAAAAAAAGAAAAGAAAAAACACGAAAGAGAAAGCAATCTAAGTTTTTTCTTCTTTACCAAGGATCATTTCAATGAAATTTTAATTGTCGTTAAGTATAAATGATAATACGCGTGTCAAATTATTCATTTTAATTTCAATATCAGTCGATTTACGTCTCGGTATAACTTTTTTTCCATTCGACGAAAACTTTAATGTTCACTTTAAATTCTTTCGCAATTTTCAACTTTTTCCTTCCCTTTTCCTTTCCTTCTGTTAATTATTTTCAATAATTATTATCAATATCATCTCGATATAGAATTTATTTCGTAACGATTAACTTTAACATATAATTTCTTATCTTTTATTTTTTGTCTCATTTATTCTTTTACATAATATTTTGCATAGACAACACAAAAATAAAAATAAAAAAGTAAAAGAATCTTTTAATGAAGAAATAACGAATGTTAGATAACCTTTCGAATGAAATTAATTGAATTTACGTTAATATCAGATTTTCAATGTTCGATTAAGGAATGAATTCCCTTGACGACGAATAACAATATTTAATTATCCTAAAGGATAATTAGTCGTGGGACGTAATCTAAACGTCATGTACCGTTAAATGTTTTGGCATTTCTAATAATTCCCAGTTGTTATTAGAGAAGGATAGAACATTCTGTAATTGGTACGAAAATCATGGATACGTTGGGAATCACTATATATTACGTTTAGTTTACTTTGCTATATATACACAAACATATATATATATATATATATATATATATATACTCATGTCTATTCGTATGTACATACATACATATATACATACATGTTTATATATATATACACATAGATACATATCAGACCAAGCATATGCGTAATCTCATATATTACTTTCCTAGTTCACCTGCTGTTCAGATGCATAATCTTAAATATATAGGTATGTTTGTTTATATATATATATATATATATATATATATATATATATATATACACACCATATAAGTATATCAAAAAAGAGAAAGAAGGAAATTATCATTATTGTTGTTATTATTATTATTATTATTATTATTATTATTATTATTATTATTATTATTATTATTTGGAGAAAAAGAGAGAGAGAGAGAAAAGAAATTGGTCTCTAAAGTTCAACTTTGATCCCTGGTGTATTCTGAAAGTTGAATACAGAGATAACGATTCACATGCTTCTTCGATACTATCGAGACTCTCATACATATATATATATATATATATATATATATATATGTGTGTGTTTATATGTGTATATGGTATGGAAAAAGAAGAGTAGAAGTACCGTTATGTGCAGGGCCAGAAAATTTCTCTCTCTCTCTCTCTCTCTCTTTCTCTCTCTCTCGGTTAGTGAATGCAACGTGGCTTGGTTGAACTATACTTTACCCGCTAAAACTTACAAGTTACAATCTCTTTCTCTATCTCTCTGTCTCTGTCTGTCTCTCCCTTTCTCTCTCTCGCTCTCTCTCTCTCTCTCTCTCTCTCTCTCTCTCTCTCTCTCTCTCTCTTGGTTAATCTCTATCTCTTTCTACTCGAAAGTCTCGTTTACCAGCGTGAAGAGGAGGACTGCTACTTGTAACGGAACAAGATATGGTATTACAAAGCCAAGAACCTTTCTGTCAACTTGTTTTCATCGTCGTAGAAGTTAAAGAAATAAAAAAAAAAAAAAAAAAGAAAAGAAAAAAAGGAAAAAGAAAAAAGGAAAAGAAAAAGAAAATTCTCTTCTTTTTATTAATGTAGTGCGTAAAATTTATCAAAGAAAAAGAAAAAGAAAAAGAACAACAAAAAAAAAAAAGAAAAAAAAAATACAACAACAACAACAAAAAAGAAAAAAAATTTATTAGAACAATAATTATTGAGATAAAATTTAATTTGTTGATGTTATGTATAAATACGTGATTATATATATCTACGTGTGTTTCATATATATATATATATATATATATGTATATTATATAGTATCTACATGATCTATACAGGTGTTAGCAAGTATATGCAACTCGTGATAAATATTGTCCATATGTAAGTGTAAATATACGTTTCTTTTCAGGTGTTTACGTCAATAATTACATTACTACCTGTTCTATGGTTTCCTCTTTTTTTCTCCTCTATTTCTTTTTTTCCTTTCAATATCTTAATAATAATTCATCTAACATCGTATAATAAAATCGATCTATAGATCATATGTCTTAATCCATCTAAAATTTCTTTATTATTTACGAAAGAGTAAACAAGTAGATATATTACAAGTAATGTGAATATTTTTGTCGTCGCGATCGATTAGAATCTTTTAATTGAGAATATTAAAAGTGAAAAAGAACGCATTAAAATGAAAATTGACAATGTCATAATTACGATGATGACAACAGCAAAAAAAAAAAAAAAAAAATAAATAAATAAATAGAAATAATGATCGATATTATAATTTTAATATATATATTTAATCTTAATAATTGTAATAATTCAATTCTATATGGGTACGTAAAATAATAATTATATAATAATAATAATAATAATTTTAATAATAATTATCATTTTCATAATTTTAAAGATTAAATTATATAAAGAATTTCATGCAGATAAATATTTAATTAATTTTCATATACATAAAGTTGTCATTATATATTAT
>NC_060968.1:4043520-4053520 GCF_910589235.1 Vespa crabro | reverse complement strand
TAAAACAAAAAGGGAAATTATTTTTAATTATTTATTAGGGTATTGTTCTTTGTTTTCTTTTTCCTTTTCTTTTCTTTTTTTTTTTTTTTTTTTTTTTTTTCTTTATTTATCTCTTTTCTTATTTAAAAGTTTTACGAGTAGATATACATACATGCATAAGTTTAACGTATTCCAATTTTTTGAGTAAAGAAAAAAAAAAAGAAAAAGGAAAAGAAAAAGTTGAATTAAAGGAGACAAAGTAGTTACGAACTTATGACGATAGAATGTTATTTTATTTATTCGCAATACTTTTCTCTTTTTCTTTTTCTTTTTTTTTTTTCTTAACTATCAAAAAAAAAAAAAAATATCCAATTACTGATTACCGCCAGACAAATTTCCCAATTAGTTTGTAAAATTTTTTTCGGTTTATTTTCGATTTATTCATTTTCTAAAATTTTTTATTAGTTTATAAACACATACATAAACGCACAGACGCACTAATATATATTTCTAATATATATATATACATACATATATATATATATATATCGTATATATTAGAAATATGTGTGCAACAGCTGTAAAAACAAGTCAGTGGAATTAATTGACTGGACATATACGGGAAGCCGTGTTCTGAATTAGGTCAAAGCTTTCATGAAGGGGAGCAAGTATATAGGGGGGACACTTGTGGTTTTGATTCTAATCTTCTCTCTATTGCGATATATGAATGGACTGTACACTTCTAGTATACAGTACATATATATCTATGTATGTATATGTTTAGTCATTTTATGCAACTCGTATTCACATATAATGTATAAATATCTATATATCTATCTGTCTATATATATATATATATATATATATATATATATATATATATATATATATGTCTCTGTAGGCATAACGTCAATAATAAAGCTTGGAGAATGACTCGAATGTTTTATCGAACATGAAGTGTCCTTGACCGTGCTGCGGTCATTGACCCGATTGGTGTCAAGAACTGCCCTTTAAAAAAATTCACCGATAGAACAATGAGCTTGATATTATTTCTCTACGTATCTGAAGTAATTGAAAAAAAAAAAAGAAGAAAAAAAAAATAATAATACTGAAAGGTATTCGTGTTGTTACTTAATTATTTGATAACCAATAGGACATTAGAGTTGAAAAATATTGTATTTATTTCTTTCACGTGTTAAATGTCATTAGAAAAGAATTAACGATAGATATTTGCAATTTTTGTTGTTGTTTTTTCTTTTCCTTTTTTTTTTTTATTTACATTTATTTTTTTTAATTCGTAAAAAAAAGTTTGATCTTAATCTATATGCGAATTTTTTCTTTTTTTTTTTTACAGAAATACAATTGGAAATGATTAATTCGTTTAACGTACAAGTGTTTAGAAAAAAGTAAGGTTGTAGATATAAAAAAAAAAAAAAAAGAATTATATGTTTGATTTTAATTTATAAGATTTTTTTTGTTTTATACTTAAGCGATATTAAAAATATTTGATTTGTTTCGTGCGAGATTGTTCGCCAAAATGAAAGAAGAGAAAGGTAATTAGCATTTTTTAATTTCGATTTGAATCAACATTTGACAGGATATTGGAATACGGTACCATTAGAGATCAGAATGATATCGACTAATCAATGTCAACATGATGATTGAAATTGCGATTCTTGCGTGTTCTATTTCATAATGAACGATATGATATTGTACCGACTGGCACGATAGAATGAAAGAGAGACAGAGAGAGAGAGAGAAAAAGAGAGAAATAAAGAAGTCAACCTTGACCTCGGAGGAGGCAGGTCGCATAAATACGATCTTTTGCGTGGGTTGAAAACAAAATTGTTCGTTCCGCGATGTGGGAAATTGCAGTGAACGCATCGTATAACATGAAACACAAACGTTGGATGAACGCAATGTATAGCTTGCTATATCACACACGCCATTTTCAAAGTACGAATACAATCGAGAAACTATTTCATCATTTATTAATAATAATAATATATAATAACAATAATAATAACAATAATAATAATAATAATAATAATAAAAATAATAAAGATTAATTACATATCATTGAAAAGTTTGATCGAAGAAAAACGAAAACGAATCGAATGCCATTAAATTCCCCATGAAATTTCTTGGTTATATTTTGCTCATATCCCACGTGACCCACGTGGTAGAGCCGCCATATTGTAATATCACAATTTAATTGAACCACGTCTCTCAATAAGAATCCTTTATGGTGGAAGTTTAATGACGACGCTTCCAAATTATAATTATAATGATGATGATGATGATGATAAAACCGATTAAAAAAAAAAAAAAGAAAAAAGGAAAAAGAAAACTAAAGAAAGAAAAGAGAATATTAAAGTCTAAAAACTTACCATCGGGATTGGTGAAGTATCCCCAGGCGGGGGTAGCCGTGGCAGCTGATTGGAGGACGACAGCCAATACGCTGAGAGCAAGTGCACCAGCGGCACCTCTGGCCGCAACGGCGCGCTTTTCGTTACGTCTTGGATCTGTAGTCGTCGTTGCGACAGCTCTAACCCCATGATTATGATTATGATGATGATGATGACGATTGTTGTTCTCGTTGTTGCTGGAATCGGTTGCCATTCTTCACATAACGATTTTTCCTCCCCCTTTATCCAAACTCTCACTCTCTCTCTCTCTCTCTCTCTCTCTCTCTCCCTCTATCTTTCTCTCTCCCTCTATCTTTCTCTCTTTCTTCCAATCTCCCCCCTTTTATTTTCTCTTTTATTTATTTCGAGCAATAATAAAATAAAAGATTTTCGTTCGACTATAAGTCTTGTAGGGACTATAATCCGTTTTGTGCATATGCGATCGATATAACGTAGGAGGTTAGAAGAGAGAGGTAAATATGCGTGTATGTCTGCAGTCTGTCTGCTATCTCTGCTGATATATATATATATATATATATATGTATATATATATGTATATGTATGTGTGAGTGAGAGTAACAATAGATTAGTGGATAGACAAGTTGGAAAGAGTGAGATAGAAGAATAGTCACATAAATATATGTTATGTTTGTCCCTCTTTCTCTCTACCTCTATATATATATATATATATGTATGATATATGTATATATATATTATATATATATATATTCACATAGAGGAACGTGAAAACGACGTCGGCGACTATGTGTATTGGGACACGAGCAAATTCCAAGTTCTTTCTATCTCTTACTCTTTCTCTTTTTCTCTTTCTCTTTCTCTTAAGATTCTTCGTCTATACTGGACTCTCGTATCTTTCTCTTTCTCTCTCTCTCTCTCTCTCTCTCTTTCTTTCTCTCTCTCTCTCTCTTTCTCTCTTGGTTCCTCGTGCTTTCCTTGGTGAGCAGTGGTGCCACGAGAGAGGAACCGGTTTTTGCGACCGATGCTCGAGTGAGAGAGAGTGAGAGAGCAAAAGAGCAAAAGAACAAGAGAGAGAGAGAGAGAGAGAGAGAGAGAGAGAGAGAGAGAACCGCGGACGAACTTGCTAAAAATAAAAATGCTCTCTTTCTTTCTCTCTCTCTCTCTCTCGCTTTCTTCGGTGTTGTTCCTCTTCCTTCTCTCTCTCTCTCTCTCTCTCTCTTTTTCTTTTCCTCTCTCTTTCTCTCTCTTTCCCACTCTCTGTATCTTTCCTTTTCTTTAAAGGATAAAATAAAAATTCGAAGAAAAAAGAAAGGAAGAAAAAAAGAAGTACGAATATAATAAAACGAGACGAAAAAAAAAAATATATATATATATATATGGGAGAAGAGAATAAGAAGGAGATCTTGAGACGTATCCGGCGGTTGTAAATGTGTTGGTAACGTCGTTGATGCGTCGTCCCTCCCTTCGTGTCCTCGTCGTTCTTTCGTCTCGTTGATTTTCTTGTCCGTTGAATTCTATAGTCCGTAGATAGCGTAGGCTCTCTCTCTCTCTCTCTCTCTCCTCCTCCCCCTCCCCGCGATCTTTTTTGTTTCGTAACTCTCTCCTCTTCCGGGACGATAAATTAATTTTCCTTTTTCTTTATCTTTCCTTTCTGGTCTTTTTCTTTCTTTCTTTCTTTTTCCTTCAAGAAATAAATAAAATACAGAGATAATGGATGTATACGTGTATCTATGTGTGTGTACGTGTGTATAAAAGAGACGAGAGAGAGAGAGAGAGAGAGAGAGAGAGAGAGAGAGAAAGAGAGGTAGACTGAGGACGGAGGACGTTCGATCGACGACGATAAGAATGATCGAATCGCCCGCGGATTCGTCTCGATCAACGATCGAGCACCGCCATCGCGCCTCGCCGCCTCTCCTCTCTGATTCGTCAAGATGGCGCTCGCAAACTTCCCTCGAGCTCCCACCTCGTCCTTTTTCTTCCTCTTATTATCTCCTTCCTCTTCGTCCTTATCCTTTTTTTAGCAGTAGTAGTAGTAGTACTACAAATAGTATTAGTAGTAGTAACAGTAGTAGTAGTAGTAGTAGAAGTAGTAGTAGTAATAGCAGCAGCAGCGGCAGCAGCAGCAGCAGCAGTAGTAATAGTACTAGGAAAAGTAGTAGTAGTAGTAATGTCTTTGACGTTGATGTTGTTCCTGGTATTGGTTATACTAGTAAGAATAATATTAAAAAAAGTTAATCGATTTTTCCTCATCGTCCAAGTCGCCTCTCGATTCGACAAGATCGATTTCGATCGTTACTCCCTCTATCGATCGCTGACATCTTTCTTTCTCTCTTTTTATTTGTCGTTGATGCTGTTTTTGTTATTATCGTTGCTGTTGCGTTATTGTTATCGTTATTGTTGTTGTTTGTTGTTCTTGTTGATTGTCGTTGTTATTATTATTATTATTGTATAATATTTTCCTTTTTCTGTCTGATTGTTTTCGTTTTTCTTTCAACGTTTCCTCTTCTACAAACGAAAGAGAAAAATATACATATATATACACGTGCACCCGCACGTATGCATGCATGCATACACACGAACACGGACACATACGGTGAGAGAGAAAGAGAGACGTATATACTACGAGCTTCACCGTGGTAAAACGCTATTAAACTCGTTGGTGTTCCTAATCGATCGCAACGGAACGCGTTGTTCGCACGGTCTTCTCTCAACGTTCTTCTTTCCCTTTCATATCAAAAATATTTCTCTTCGTTATTATCCTTTGCCAATAATCAACGGTCATCTTCGTCGTTCGATCAACACGATTCTCATTTATTGTCATTTAATTATCAACAAAGCGATTCTCAATTTATTATTATCATCATTTACTTTATTATAATCTAGTCAACTCTCTCTCTCTCTCTCTCTCGATCGAATTCAAATTTCCCGCTACCACCTCCCGTTCCTTCCAACCTCTTTCTCACCGTACACACACACACACACATACATACATACATACATACATACATACACTCCCTGTTCTCCTTTTTCTTCTTTCTTTCTCTCTTCTCTTCTCTTTTCTTCTCTTCTTTCTTCCTTTTTTCTTCTTTATTTCTTTTCCTTTCTTTTCTCTCTCTTCTTTTTTTTTTTTTCTGGTCTTCTCTTACTTCTTCTCTCACTCACTAACTCCACTAACTCCACTCACTTACTCGCTCAAGCGCACATTCGTACACACGTACTACACAAATACGCGCGCGCCCGCGCGTATGCAACACGACGATCACAAAACCCGCGCGCGTTCTTGGTATTCGAGTTTCGTTCAAATACGAACAACATATTCTTCAATTTGATCACTAACGTAGTAAGAATCACTTTCGCGAGTGATAAATCGCCGAGGACGACGACGACGACGTCGACGACGACGTCGACGATCGTCGATGACGACGATAATGACAACACAACGACGACGACGACGTTGCAACGACGACGACGACGACGACGACGACGACGACGGCGACGACGACGACGATGTGGTGTCGTTTACACACGGAAAAAGCCGAACGATTGCCGAACGAGATACGAACTTTCTTACTCTATCTATCTATTTACCTATCTATCTATCTCTCTCTTTCTCTCTCTCTTTTTCTCTTTCTCGTTCTCTCTTTCTCTCTTTCTAAAGATCTTCGTATTTGTACCTGCGTATATAACACGAGGATTTACACATAGAACGAACGTATCAAACAAAAAAGACGATAAATGTACGCGAGCCTGCGCGTTGCGCGGCATACTGAGCTTACCTCCGCGAACGAGCCGCTTCGAATGCTTCCCCCACCATACCTCTCTTCCTTTACGTTCTTTCTCTTTCTCTCTTTCTCTCTCTCTCTCTCTTTTTCTCTGTCTTACTCTCTCGTTTTCGTACTACACTTACGCTCACACTATACTACACTTATGGACACTCCTTTCGCTTCTCTCTCTCTCTCTCTCTCTCTTTCTGTTTCTCTTGTAAGCCTACTATTGTCTCTCTCGCTCTCTTTCTTACTCATTATAATTTCTTCTTCTTCTTATTATTATTAGTTTATTTCTCTCGTTTATTCAATAGTTCCTTCTCTGTCTTTATATACAACGTTTTCCTCATTCACCAACTTCTTCTTTTTCTTTCTCTTTCTCTCTCTCTCTCTCTCTTTACGCTTCATAGCTTCTTTCTTCTTCTTTTTCTTTCTTTTTGTTCTCTCTTTCTCTCTTGCTCTCTGTCTCTCTCTCTCTCTCTCTCTCTTTCTCTCTTCCTCACATCGGATTTGCATCGCTGCCGAACATACATACATACTTTACTGGTCGTGTTATACTCGCCTCATGTCTCCGCTGTGCCATCCTTCGTTGCAAATTCTCTCGTCTTAAGAAATAATCTCTCCTTGTTTTTTTCTTTTCTTTTCCTTCTTTTTCATCCCTCCTTCCTTTTATTCCACCGTCATCGTTATTATTATTTATTTCTTATTGGATAATCTTATTCTCGATATATTCTAAAAGGGAGTAAGTAAATTCTCGCGGTTTCTATCTGTCTATCCTTCTTTCTTCCTTTCTTTTTGTTCCTTTTTAAAAATTTTTCTTTTTTTTTTTTTTTTTTCATCCGATACAATCCGATAATACGCGTTTACACGGTCGATAATATAGTTTGATCACGATGTCACGTGATAAAAGTAGCCGCCATTTAATTTTCAATATGGTTAACATGATAATCCTGGCGTCTTATTAATTGGATCCGTCAAACGTTAAATCTTTTTCTTTTTCTTTCGCGTTGTTTTCTGCGTTATTTTCTTTCTTTCTTCTTTCTTATTCTTTTATTTTTTGTTTTGTTTTATTTTTTATTTTTTTATTTTTTCGTTTCGTTTAATTTTGTTTCACGCTCGAATTGACAAAAAGACGCGTTATGATTGTTTCGAAAAAAGGGTAAGATGAAGGGAGGAAGAAGGAGTAAAATATAAATGGAATTTGTCAAGAAAGAAGAAGCAAAAGATTCCGGCTTAACGTTGAGTAAGATAAGATAAATTAACGAGAGTTAGGAGAGAAGATGTTCTTTTACATAAACTCTATTACGTAAGTAATAACGAAATGGTTGTATAAAATGGAGTCTCCCTCTCTCTCTCTCTCTCTCTCTTTTTAACGTAATTATTTATTAATTATTTCCTAGTAATAGAGAAGGAGAGAAAGAGAGAGAGAGAGAGAGAGACAGAGAGATCATCAAACTAATTGATTAAAAAATATTTCAAGGCCGATCGCGATCGTTCGTCGATAATTAAAATGATTTCTTTGCTGTGTTTATTAACGTGTTAGTCATCATTACTATTTAACATACTTAAATATTTTCTCGCGTCAGCGACATCGACGACAGCGACGTCTCTTTTTCCTTCTCTCCCTCTCTCTCTCTCTCTCTCTCTCTCTCTCTCACTTTTTTTCTTTTTATCCACTCCCTTTCACCCTCTTCGCATCACCACAACTACACCTTATTCGCACGATGGAATTTCCTTTGTGTCCCTCCCGAACGATGATCGAAATTACCATAGTATGCAAATGTAAATTCGATTGGTGAGGTAGCGCGAAAGAGACTGACATAAATTCGTTTAGTATTCCGATAACGTAGATTCCGAAAAGAATTCTACAAAAATTCCTTATCTCTACCTCAGAAAGAGAGAAAGAGAGAGAGAGAGAGAGAGAGAGAGAAAACGAGATTCGTGTCTGTTTGATTTGGGGATCTGTGTTTCGTCGCCAAAGAGGTTTTAAAAAATATTTCTTTTTTTTCTTTTTTCTTTTTTTTTTTTGTTCATTCGACAATTATATCCAATAAAAGTAAACCTTCCGAAAAGCAAAACGAAAATATTAATAATAATAATAATAATAATAATAATAATAATAATAATAATAATAATAATAATAATAATAATAATAATAATAATAATAATTACGTAAATACCGAGCAAGGTATTCAAAGTTTTATAAGAAAAAAAGTGTAGGAATTTCGAAAATCTTAACAAGTTTTTTTTCAGTACGATGCAACATAAGGAGGTCACGGACCCGGGGTCACGTACCTACTTCGTAAAGAACTTCGACGAATCAAAGTTGCTGCCTACTTTATATATACATATATGCATATATATATATATATATATATATATATTTGCATATATATTTGCATATACATATATATATGTATATATATATATATATACATATACGTATATATGAGATAATCTTAGGAAAATCAAAAAAAAAAAAAGAAAAAGAAAAAAAGAAGATTAACAAGAAAAATTTCCCACCTAATAAATTCTAAATTATCTATTATAAATAATTTATAATTAAACGATTTTAATATAAGTTCTTGTTGATGACGATGGTGATGATCCGATTGAAAATCGGCCAATAAAATGGAATGGAAATGTTCGTCACGTTAATGACGTCATTGTAACGTAGGAAACACATTATTGGTCATTCTTATGACTCGTTTCTCAAGGTTACTCGTTGCATACCATCGCTTTAGTGATCACGCTTACGCAACGAGTACCTACATACACCCGCGACACTATCGAACGTTTTACGCATCGTCCATGTCGTTCTGGTTGTCGTCGTCATAGTCGTAAAGGTAACGTTCTACGTTCTACGAGCTACGATCTACGATTTAATGAAACGAGAGTTTAATGCGTGTGCCACGCATGAATATCATTCGTACACGTTGGTATCTCTACTGTATAAAAGAAAACGTTAAGGTGCCGGTTTTATTCCATGAAACGAGCTTCTTTACGAGTCTCTTAAAATCGTTCGACCGTTACACACGATCTTACGATCTACGTGTGATGGAATGAAAAAGAGAGAGAGAGAGAGAGAGAGAGAGAGAGAGAGAGAGAGAAAGGTATATGATCGATAGGATCGATAGTTAGCCGCCATATTTGATCGGTCAATAATAGAACGTTTATATTGGGTTTATATTGAACAATTATATTGTGAGATGATATTTATCGTGTATGTGTAATAGAAAGAGAAAAAATTTACTCGATAGAATCGATCGTTAGTCGCCATATTTGATCGCTCGACAATGAACATTGTTCATAGGTTTATATTGAACACCCGTTGTATATCAAATCGAGTTAGGTGCATTAGAAAGAGAAAGAATGATCGATAGGATCGATCGTTAGTCACCATTATCGATCGGTCAATAATGAATTTTATTTCACGGGTTTATATTGAACACCCGGTGTGTCAAACACCGAGTTACGAGAGAGAGAGAGAGAGAGAGAGAGAGAGAGAAAAAGAGAGAAAGAGACTATTGAGATGTGGATCGGAAATGGCATTTATTTTATCGACATTTATTACTAGTTATGATCGAGAAGTTGAAAATGTCTTTACTTCATCGATAATAAAATTTCTAAACGTTTCAAAATATTTCTTAATACATGTACTTTAATGATATTTATTTCTTATCGTTTAGAATTTATTTTAATTTCTGTCATATTGTATTAATTATTAACAAAGCCAAATTGTTTAATCGATTCGTTAAATATCGAAAACTCAGCGATTGATTATAATTAATTGTTTGGAAATAAAAAAAGTATTTCATCCAAGAATTATTATTGACTATTGATATCGTTCTTTAGATTTCAAGGACATCT